>NC_051181.1:91548524-91582980 GCF_013339695.2 Rhipicephalus sanguineus
GCATTAGAAATTTACTTTCCTTAGATTCCCTATCAGACGCTACTTTCCGAGTAGAAATATATGTTCTGGTTAACCTTCCCGCCTTCCGCATATCATTTCAGGAAATATCAGCAATGCCGCAGTTTGCTCCCGGCATTGATTTATTCCTGCTTTCTGCTGTTGTATACAATTTCTTAGGACGGTACTTCAACGTAGTTGTTTTTTGAGGCGCGAAGCACCTTCGGGTCTCGGCTTGTTGGCGGTGCATCGTCGTCTGCTGTCGCCGCGTGCATCGTCGTGACCCATTTGCTTGCTTCATCGTCCTGCCCTGTCCATTTGCTTGAGCGCGAGAGAGGGCGCCACCACCTCAGCGTTTGCCGTGTGGCGAGAGAGAGCGAGTGCCGCGTGTTGACTATGGAAAGGTTGTTTCTGCGATGAACGCTGAACCACCAGCTCACGAGGAACGAGAACGCGCCCTCGCCCGCGAGAGACAACGCCGACGCAGACAGCGTCTGCTAGCGAGTTTCTTGATTGAAAACAACCGACTGCTCGCGCTGCACAACCGCTCACCGGCTACCTCGCATATACAGGCACTGCATCTTGGCATGAAATGTAGTGCGGGTGGGAGACTTCTCTTGTGCATAGTTGAAAAATAAAACATTCGCAGTGTGCACGTTAACTAAAAGCAGACTGCGAGTCTCTGTGTCTAATCCCTGTTCTCTCTCTCATTGCCCATTAGCAGCGATTTCGCTGTGGGAAACAAAGGGGTACACTGCATGCCCCTCGACAGGTTTCACGTTAGTGGAGCTGAAACACCGTTCCCTACATGCTCGCCCCTCCCCAATTTTTTGTGATGTAGGGAAGCAGCCACTATGCCATTTTTCGTCATTTTGCGGAGAAACGTGTTACGCGCTAGACGCCTCTAAGGCATTATGTGCACTTTTTTTCCTATGGAGGATCTCGCTGCAGCAGCTATTTCTCCAACCACTTTCTTACGCACGGTCTGGACAAGTTCGTTATCCAAAGGCTTCCCACGGGGCGACTGTGTAGCTGCCCATCTTTCTTGTGACACTGACGTGGAACATAGAACATAGCGGTCCGCCTTCCCGCCTCGAACCAAAACGCGCGCTGGGAATACTTAATGCGCCGAAGTGCAAGCTCTGAGGCACGGCGTAACAACAGGAAAATAATGCAGAAGTGCATGACAGGTCATTCATGAGGGAAAGAGTGCAAGCGAAAAAGAAAAATAAACAGGAAAGCACGTAGGGTTATTGGATAGTATAGAAGGCATTATTGTGATAGATGTGGTCATTTGTTTGCAGATATTTTGTTTTTTCTGGGTGCAGCGTGTGTGGAAGCCTTCAGAGGAAAACACAGAGGAAGTTTGTGGTATCAGAGGAATCATTACACAAAAAGAGCCGGTGAACTCAAGAAACAAAAGACGGTAGTGGTGGCATTTAAGGGCGTTCAGAACAGAGAGCCCTTGACGCGTGGCAAAGAAATCGTCAGGTCTCAGGGGAATCGCACAAAAGGCCACGGCCATAGCCTTCACTTCCGGCTCTAATTTTTTTATTACTAACAAGTATAGAGAGCCGCTGTCTAGCCTCTTACGTAGCACTTGTTTATGTGACAGACGTGCGCAGGATTATACTTTATTGCTGGAGGCCCCGTTTCCGCTGACTGCTAGTTTGCGCTTTCTCTTATTTGTACGACGTTCGTTATTTCACCAGTGGTGTCGCTAGCCTATGCTGCGTCCGACTTTTTGTTGGACCATTGCAGCAGCCGTGCGTCTATATTGCTCAGTCGTGTAATAAAACGGATGCGCCATGCCCCTCAAACGGTTCGTAAAGCAAGCATTGTTGATCTATACAGCCGAAAAACACGCTGCATCGTCAAGAAGTTACCATTATATTGTCACGTGGTCGTGACGTCGACGAAGGCAGCAGTCTGCACGTCAGAGATAAAACTCTTTATTTGGCCCAACTTGTGGCCGGGAAACTGAAAGTCAAACTACAGCTATACGCTGTTAGCGGCGAACAGAGCGTCGACCGTCGATCATCTGACAAGCGGTCAAGCGCGTCGGCTTTTATACAGGCGTTATGGAACTTTCCAGCGATATCGCTGGTGGCGGCGTTATCTCTCGACAAAGCTGGAACATTCGCGTGCGGGGCGCAATCTTAACAAAACGACCTACTACAATCGCGAAGCTTCTCGAACACTACTTCGCGGACAGCGTCGAGCGTTGATAACCGTCCCTGCCGGTCAAACCCGAATACAACAAAACAAGACAAGAAGTGGGCGTGGCAATATTAATAACAAAAGTGTCCAAACGTCTTGTTGAAGCACAAATCTCGCGTCTTTTTGACAATAATAAAAAAATGCAGAATCGTACAAGCAACTCAACATATGTACCCAAGTAGCTGACATATGAGAATTTGTCATGTTATATTTCTGAGCACAACGTGTCTTAATGAAGGCGGTAACTACAATAGGCGAAGCTAGTATAAAGAGCATTCAACAAGGCACTTTCATGCGTATATTGACTGCTATAATAGTGCACTCCCTTCTGAGAAGAAAATGCTTGCTACCAAGAATCTTCATACGCATGGCGCTCGAATGACGTAATTTACCCGCAAGATAGATTTAGGCGTGCCCACAACCAACTTAGTGTTGCAGACAAACCTTTATTATCTTGCACATCGTGCCGTACCGTAGGCTTGCAAGCGAGCCATACATTGAACACTGCTTGACGCGTTTTTTTTTTGCCGAAGTGCAAATTTTGGGATGTATTGCCTACTTTGTCTAAGAAAGCTTCGAACACTGAGTCAATGTTTTCACACCAGAGCTTGCCTGCAACATTTCATGTTCGATGGTTTCTCATCAGTTCAAGCCACCCTCTTTCCCGGGCTTCTGTCTTGTTTCTACTTTAGCACTGTAATTAAGCAGGTCCGTGAATACAAAAGTGGTCGCCGGGCCCTGTTACCTTTCGTGCAGCTGTACCGTAGTTACCTGATATGCCGATTGACCGAGTTTCATGATCGCAATATTTTTACATTGTGAACACCGCCATCCAGTCCGCTTAATGTAGCATGCAGAAGACTATCTTATATCACAAAGACCGCCAGTAGAAGAGACTATTCTATTTACGTGTACCATTGCACCTCCTTTCAATAAAAAATTCAGAGTGCTTACAATACTGTGAATATGGTGGGTCTACTATAATGAATATTACTATAGTGAATTTATACATTACCATTACTGACTGTATTGAAGGTGAACTTTCGCCAGCCCACGTCTTCAAAGTGCTCCAGGAGCTTGAAGCAGCACGCGTTCTCACAATACTCGGCCACCCTATAATTGCAAGTGAGGAACGTGCCAACGTAGCGCCTAGACTCGAGTGACGTGGCGAAATACGTACGAGAGGGTACAAGTACTGCAGTCCTACATCATGTCCTGTAGAGCTCTTTTATTCCACTGCCACAAAATTCAACCTAGCCTTCAAAGAGCGTCTTATAAGCATATGTATATATATCCACAGCCGAAAATTGTTGCTCTACGCGTCGTTTTGTCACCGGACGAGATCTTGTTCGACGCGTCATTTTTTTTTTCCGCGGACGCAATCTGCCAGAACCTAGCCATAAGCAGCATTGATGTAAAACGCAGGTTGCAGGAAAGTGAAAGCGGCAATTCGTTTGCGCCACGAGACAACCACGAGAACCCCCCGGAGGCTCCTCAGAGAGAACGATTCTTAAATGAGGAAAAAAAAAAGATTCGCCGTCGATTACGATACTGCGCAATGCGATTTCTGAGCGCAGCTTTGCGTTGGGGCAAGGCCAACTGCGTTTGAAGTTCTGGCGTTCCGCAAGGCATCGACTACGCCATAAATATTAATTTTAGGGGCGAAGCACCTTAGGGTCCAGGCTCGTCCGTGGTGTGGTGCCCGTGCTCGCGGCATAGCACCGTGTAAAATCCCTTAGTAAAGGTTAACAGTTCACTAATATCAATCAGAATTGTGAGAGAACAATATAAAACTCGTACAAGCACAAACATTTTATGGTAGTCGGCGACTACAACGTAGACATTATGGACCGTAGGACCAAGCTTGGCCCAATCGTCATCATTCACTTCGTGGAGATGCGTTGCATGCTTGTAGTGCGCTGCCGGTGGACACGGACCAAGAAACAAGGAAAAACAACACAAGATGATGCGCAAACTCACAACTACTTTATTTCGATAACGTACAGCCTTATGTACGTACAGAAAGAAGGCACACTAAATGACGAGGGTGGGGGGGGAGGGGATTCAGTGATGAGGCAGTATAACACAAAACCAGAAAAATATACATATCATGGCTTTAAACAGTGTCACCTAAACGTGTCAATAGATTACGCATGCGGTAATACGGTTTCCTTCAGAAAGTTAATTTCTGTTTGAGAAAGGGCGATCGAGGGTGTGCTAACGCACTGAATCCCCCCCCCCCCTCGTCTTTTAGTGTGCCTTCTTTCTTGTACGTACATAAGGCTGTACGTTATCGAAATAAAGTAGTTGTGAGTTTGCGCATCATCTTGTGTTGTTTTTCCTTGTTTCTTGGTCCGTGTCCACCGGCAGCGCACTACAAGCATGAATACGTACCAACTAGCCCCTGTTGCCGCCCTATTAGGATGCGTTCCATTTTTGTGAAGTAGGACAACACCCACTACGACATTATTCGTCTTTCTGCGGATAAGCAAGTTACCCGCTACACAGCTGTAAGGTATTGCGTGCGCTTTGTTGATGCTGCGTGTGGCTGACGACGATGAAGAATTATGGCTGAGCACTTTGCAGTGGGTGGCTAGCATTAAACCACACACTGCGCAATTACCATTGCGTGATGGCTGGTTGTTATTTTACTCTTCTCCCACGCTATACTACATAAGATAACGCGAATCCTTGCCCGACATGACGCCTATACACGGTGTTTTTGCAAATGAATTTCGAGTACCTCCGTGGCAATGTCGTAGAATATCAGACTGCTATGCAGAGGGCCCTGGTTCAAGTCCCATTCAATCCTGGGCCTTTTTTCTATCGGTACCTTTATGTCTATCGGTTACGCCACCGACCGTGATGGCAATTGCGACGGCGACGGCGACGCCGCCCAACGCAGGAACGGGCGCCTAAGAGCGGCGCTCTAAAAATAGCTTACGTTTAGATTGCTGCAGATGGAGACATACTCGAATCTTTGTACACTACATGCAATATACCCTGAGAACTATCCGGGTGGCGTGTGCCCCGCATGCGGGAAGAAGTGCACATTAGCACACATGCCTTGAGGGTGCGTTCAATCAAACCCCGATTCCTCCATGGCCAGGTGGGACGCGGCCATCCGCAGCCCGCTCCTGGACGACCAGCTTTGGGCTGTCCAGCAGACCCGCGAAGCGGCCGACAGGCTTGGCCTGGCGGTCCCGACGTGGGAGTCGCCCACTGCGCGCTAGGGCACGTCCCGTAGGACCTCAGTAAAGTTATGTCAATCAATCAATCAATCAATCAATCAATCAATCAATCAATCCCGCCCTACGAACGTGAATATCCAGAAGCTAATTGGGGGCAGCAGCTAATAGGGGGCGAACGTGAATATTCAGCTAATAGGGGGCATATTTTATTATTACTTTAGAATAATGGTAGGAATAATCGCTTTGTGGTCGCTGTGGTAGACCGTGATTGCTTCCGCGAACAATTTCAGCAAGTCGTCTTTGTTCTTCCCTCGAGCATTGCATTCACGCTGTTCTTGTCGTGTCTTTAATTTGCGTGGTCTCCCCATGGCAGGCTTAGAATGAATTGCATTAGTTGCTAGACGGGTCTTCCTTTTATGTATGAAAGCGGAAAACAGAATCGGGGGGAAGCAAGGGCCGTTTAACGTCATTCGAAGCCCTCATGTGAGGTGCAAGGCTGCTACAACCTAATCTTTACTGGGAACGCGTGGGAGGGAGTTCTCATTGTTCACACGCGCCTTATCATCCATCATGCGGCTTGTTTTGTGGTTTTCTTCATTGAAACCTATACTGAGCTCTATGTTGTATGCCTGATTGGATAAAAAAGATATGCCGTTTGCCTTCAATTCTAACAGGGCGCCTAAACCACACAGAGGTCGAAATTTAGTTATGGCGTTGCAGCTGTGGACGAGTCTACAGCGAACGCGTTCGCCGGCTCGGCTCGTCTGTCTACCTCAGCCAATGCCCTTTCTCAGCGCCCCAGGTGAAAGCATAAGGAGCGCGTGCATTTACTAACAGAGGACCACGCGAGCGGCTGTAGATGGTTTGTGGACGTTTTCTGTTTACGCCGCGAAATTTTCCTGAACATGGGAGGCATACAGCCTCGCTGTAACGAAATTGCGCTGGTGATAGATTAGTGCCCGGAAACAACTTCTTTCCTGAACAGTGGCTCTATGAACTGACTACACCAGGAGGTGAGCAGATTGCAGCTGAAGAGCGATTGCATTCACAACTACATGTGGTGGGAACAAAATTCCCTCGTAGCTTCGTGCTTCGAAATGGTGCACGGCAGCTTTCATTTCTCGCGAACTCTCCTCCAACTTGCATTCTTTCGTTATTTGCTAAAAGCAGTACTTTATTTGTAGAAGCGATGGCCAGTCACAAGTGACACAGGGAAGTCGCATTGCGAGTGACATACAGGGGGTGGTGCCAACTAAAAGCGCAGCGAGGAACTGCTGCAATGCGTAAGTATTGTGAAACGGCCTATTCCACGGAATTCTGAATAATTCTATTACACATTGCCACGAGCACGTACGCACTGTTGCTACGGGCTCCTCCATTAGGTGTTTATAAGCTGCAGAACGCTGGCGAATCTTGAGAAAGCCGCCGTCAACTCCCACGCAGCTTAAGTGGTCACAACTAAGGCCGCGGCCAGACGTCCCCGTGATAAGTTCTCGATAGGTACAGAAGCGTACCGAATTTAATGAAGCTTGTCTACTGGCCATAGGAGCATGGTCTCTTAGCACGGTGTGACGAAATAAGGGCGGGAAAGGAACAAGGTGAGCGCGTTTGAGCGAAGCTTTTATAACTCACAGACTTCAGTGACAGCGACGCACGCGAAAAACACGGCGCCGGTGCGTACAGAAATGCGGCACTCGAAAGTGCGCCGGAGACACGCGCATTTGAATGTGCATTTTTCCAATAATTGGTGCTCTCTCGATCGTGTGCCTGTCGGCGATAAGCCATTTCTGATATGGTAATCTGATCGTGTTTAGTAGTGATTTGTCATGTCACGTTGCCACATTTAATTGTTGCCTGCATATGAACGCATGACCCTGTTTGTTGCCTCTAGCAACTGAAGTGTCGTGCTGCTAAGCACGTGGATGAAAGTGCAATTCCCGACATGCAAAACAGTTAGGAGGGAGCATTGCACAACGTGAAAAAAAGAAAGAAAGAAAGAGAAGCAATACGTCAGGCACGCACACGCTAAGCTTCGTTTGTCCCCATTTAGCAGCCGGGGCAAGGGCGCGTGATTTTTTTTAGATGCGAAGCAGCTTTTGCTCAGTGCTATGTCCGGCGGCGGTGTTGGCGTCCGCACTCCACTGCGCATGCGCCTACTCTCTCTCCCACTGTCCTCCTTTACGCAGGTGTTCGGTCGCCTTCTCTCCTCCCCTCCCCCGTGCTGCAGCCGTGGCGCAGCCAAATACAGCCTGTAACCCACTTTCTCCTCTCCCCCCCATTTCTTGTGTATTAAGCGCGTGCGCTCGGTCGGCTTCCGTCATTCTCGCTTCGCTCCCGTTCAGATGAGTTGTAACGTCAACATCAGCGCCACTCGTTCACTCGGCGCTAACGGAAAGCAACGCACAAACACAACGTAATGATAACACAAGCACTAAATACAAACCTCACACACTAACGGAAACTCCGAATTAACGTAACGGAAACTTGATGTGCGCCCCCAATGCTGCTTCGCATCCCCTCATGGTTCCCTTGAGTGGGAGATAGCGTAATTTTTTTTGTTAGATCACACCTTGTTCCTATGACCTTGTGCAAGTTTGTGAACTGACTACCCCATATGCAAACACTTCTGAGTTAATGAAGTCTCCTGTGAAAACTGGGAAAATGGTTCCTCCATATAGCAATTCTAGGACATGCAACATTTTAATTTTTTTTTCAGAAGAGAATGAAGCTATGCGCATACCGCGCGTTTCTCGGAAGAATAGGAGCGATTCCAAACGGTAGCGTTATTGAGGAAAAAGACTGAAATTCATTCAAAAGTAAACTACACGGAGTGCGGGCGTTTACGAATAATAATATTACGCTAATATTACTTAACATGCTAAGACTCACATAGAAACTTCTGAATCAGTTACCTTAAGGCACATGCTACTATCGACAAATTGTAACCTCTGAGTCCGCAAAGCGAGTCCGAGTAACCTCCGAGTCCGCAAATTGTAACCTCTGAGTCCGCATGGCAGTTTCAACGAATTTTCAAAATGACAATGGCTTCGAGGTATTCATTAGGTAATTGTGTTGCGAAATATATGCATAGGGATTCTACATACCTTTCCGCTTCAAAGTACAAAGCAGTATTTTTTTATGACAGTAGCTGGAACAACGCACAATTTCTACCGCTAATTTGACGGTGTGCCTCTCAAAATGTGCACTACCTTCACACCTCATTTCAAGTCGACACTCTTCGCAAACTCACCGACTGCAATTTCTCATTTCCAGCAATAATAACGTTATGTAAATAACCGAATGGTTCATAATTCAATCTTAGTTGAATGACTGCTAAAAATAGCGTGACCTAAAAATTTAGGTATGTCTACCGCACCTGATAGGTTACTTCTGACAACTTCATAGCTCCCAATCATACCCTCTAAATTCAATCGTAGCATTCGGGGAAAATTTTATGTATATTAAACAGAAACTACCACTGAATTCTAAACTGCAAACTTGTATCTGCCTCTCTATGGTGTGCAAAAGCATATTACTATCGGGTACTGATTCCAACACCGCGCTGACATGCAGAACGAATCAGAGCATTCGTTCTTTTTACGGACCT
The DNA here is from genome assembly GCF_013339695.2 of Rhipicephalus sanguineus. NCBI lineage: Eukaryota > Metazoa > Arthropoda > Arachnida > Ixodida > Ixodidae > Rhipicephalus > Rhipicephalus sanguineus. Next base: position 91,557,540 of record NC_051181.1, read on the forward strand.
CATTTTGCACACTCGTAAGCACCAAAGCAAAGTTGCCAGCGGAGCGCACCATTGTACTCTATAGCCGTAAAATGGCAGACGAGAACGAGTCCAATCGACGACAAAATAGAAAGGCTTCCCAATTCTCCCCGCTGCGTTCCCGGCCATTTACGAGAAGTTCCAGGCGCAGCGCCGTTTATGGTCGGCTCGTTTATCCTGAGGAAGGAAGTGAGATCATTGGACCGCAGCGATAAATCAGCATGCCAGCGACGTAAACCGCGAGCGAACCACGAAATGACACCTTGTGCTTCGGAAGCACAGGCGAGAGAATATTGGGCAAGTGTGTCGAATAACCCCTTTCGTGTTCCAATTGCCTCCGCCCATTCTCAACGCTTTTCTTATCTTCTTCTCAAGCAATGAGGCTTGCGAAAGCTACTGGGCGTTGACTACGTGGCGAAGATAAGAGTGACGCCCACGTAAATTCATCAGTACTAAATGAATAGAGGACGTAGGTCTATAGAGACGGAATTGCTACGGTTCTCTTTCTCGACTTATAGGGCACCTGGTAAATGACGGTGTGGGGTATAATCTCGGAGCGCTGCGAATGCTAAGTGTAAGAACACGTTAACGAAGCTCGGAAGGCCCATGAATAGCAGGGTGGTTGCATAGAAGGCGATACGTAGTATCCTGGCAAAGGAAACGCGGAAAACCACCACTTTGGCGACGTGTGGCAACTGTACTGATATAAAAGCTTTCAGCTTACGCAACTAAATTTTACAAGGGAAACATGAGAGTGGAGAATGGCAGCGAGGTTTAGCAGCATAGAATAACCAGTATGCTACCTTACACTTGAGAAAGGGACGGGACACTTTGAAAGCTAGAGGTGTAATAAAAGGGAGAGAGGTAGTGACCACACGCAGACACAACATCACTGTCAGTCTTCTGCAGCGTAGGACATAACCATTAGTCTACACTCTGTGCAAATCTGTAGTCTATTAAAAACTTTAACAACGCCTTCATCACCTTCGATCACGATGCCTTCTCATGACGCCATTCCAGTACGGTTGCGACCACGTCAGTATGCGGTCAAAGCGGGCTAGAGTGTTTGTCAGTGACCATTTCTGCACATTTGAGCGAATACAGTCGCAGAGGATGGGTTAGAACTTACTTGAAAAACCTGTACACATGAATTTTTGAAACATTAGAACAAATTGAGCATATTGATTCTTTCATTTGTAAGTACATAGTCGCACCATCAAACGACTATATGTCGCGCCAGCCACAAAAATGATTCACGAGTAGGCCTACGTGAACTGCACTTGTTGAGACGGACATAAATATGAATTGAATATAGATTACGATGTCTCGTTGCTTCCAAAAATTGCGCGAAATTTTCGATTTCTTGAATACTATTATCTATATACTTGAATTTGCTACTTATACTCTTACCCCAGAGCTCGCTAGAGCACCATTAATTTACCAGATTGGACGGGTATGCTCCTGAACCATTAGTGTAACGTTTGCAAAGGCGGACTACACCATATAATACAAATGCGTGTGTGTGTGTTCCCTCCTTACTCTCGGCGTTATACACAGTTGTCGACAGGTGCCAGCAGACTGCCTTTCCAAATATTACACTAATGGATAAGTGGCACACTTGCGCAATCTGTTAAATTCAGAGTATCACCATAAGCGTCCTACTTCTTAGTATTGTGTACATGAATGAATCATTGATATATAGATATATATATATATATATATATATATATATATATATATATATAATGTGTTCGAACAGCCGTGCAGAAGGGCACCACCGTATGTTTAAAATTGAGGGGATCAAACTTGCATTGGAAGAGAACACTCACACAGCAATCAAGCAATCATAGTGATTTTAATTGAGTCATGCTCTTGAATATCATGTCTTAGCGGACTTCGCATGTGACATTGGTGTGGACAGAGGGGAGGGTGTATTTTGCAACCCCCTCTCCCAAAATCCTCAAGTTTTGTATGTGAATACATACACGTTTGCGTATTACATACGCAAGAACTTGCATAAAGATGGACCAGAACTCCTGCTCCATCCCCCCTCCCAAGAAAAGAGATTTCTTGCTGCCCCTCTGGTGCGAGATATTGTGGATCAGCCATGAAAGTCCAGAATCCTGGGTGATGGAACATGCCCTACGGCATCGTTCCTCGTATCGTGCCTCCACTAAAGGCTCCACGAAAATTTTCCCATTGCTGCTGCAGTATTCTGCTTGATAGTGCGCACTCGAAATTACAGAGTTGGCACGCCACAGCTCTTCCAGGAATAGTCATGTTTGAGAGCAGGCACTGCTTGTTTTCCATTCCGGATAAACTTAGTGATTCTTCTGAAAGAACAGCTTAAAAAATAGCGTAGCTTGCACTGGAGGCGCAATGCTAAAGAGACAGCGCAGCTGATGAGAACCTATGTATAGCTGGCTTTTGCCGTTTTGCTAAGTTTTGGAAGTTTTCTCTTTCATCCTTTCTTTCTCTATTTCTTTCTTTTTCTCTCTTCTATCGCTCGTTTGTGTCTCTCTCTCTATTTCTCTTTGTCGGTGTTTCTATCTTTCTTTCGCCGTCTTCCGTTTCTTTCTATCTCTCTGTGCTTCTCACTTCTCTTCTTGTCCATTTCTCTTTATCTCTTTCTATCTCTATTTCTTTCTCTACCTTTCTTTGATTCGCTCTATTTCTCTACTTTTTCATTGCGTTTCGTTCTCTCTATTCGCGCCTTTCTCTTTCTTTCTGTGCTATGATTTACGTTTTCCCTCACCCTCACCCTGACAACTGTCCTTCTCGCCATCACATCCCTTTTCTACCATCTTGCTATGCCATACAATACAACGTTATCTGTGCTCTGCTAGCGTGCATGGAAGACATTCGCCTTCGCACTGTGGGTACGCAGATTCGAATGTTTCTCTCTGTTTATCTCTCATTCTTTCTCTCTGTATATATTTCTCGCCTTCTCTCTCTCTTTTTGCACTCGTTGTGTCACCCATCAGAGCAATTACACCCCACACCGGAGGTATCAGCGCACGTGTTTTAACAGCAAAGCAGAAGGTACAGACGACGATGATGAAGAAGAGGACGAAGAGAGTGCGTGGCGGTCTCACGGAGCAGGTATGTGGCATTAGTGGCAGCTAGGTCACGAGAGGTGCTCCGAGGGGTGTTTTGTATTCATCGGTTCGTACAAATCGAAGTTATTACGGACTGCCTAAACAGTTTCGCTGTTAAAAAGCGGTCTGCGCTCGTGCGTCATTACGGTGTAATCTACAGAAGCTAGAGCGAGCTGTCATCGCAAAGAGCTTGTAAGTGGCTCTTGGCTGTTGCCGCGAGCGACTTTTCACTTTGACTATTGGTAATCCGACTTCCCTGAATGCAATGTAAATATTATCTTTCTTGGTGTCTTCACATACATCACAATGTATGTGATGAGCCTTAGCAAGGTATGAGCCTTAGCAAACACAGAACAAACCTCTATTTTGTATTAAATTCTAAGCACTTTCTGGTGAACCAAAGGTAGATGGACAGTATGAATCTATTCTGCTTTCTTACGTTGGAGTGCTGTTGTCACTGTTTAAATCACTGCTTCATTAATTGTATGTACGCGAGAATGTGCATGACACAAAATACATGTAGGACATTTAAGAAATACATGTCATGACATGAGTCACGTTGCACGCATGCAATGCATATCATGAGGCAGATAGCAAAAGTGACATGTCGAACACGTCTTGAAGCCGTTTCATTCACATCATAAGTACGCGAACGTATATCGCTTACCATACATGCATGACAAAGGTGATTGACACGTCACCACACGAACGGAATAAATGGCGAGAGGTCATTGGCATAGCTTCATTCACTGGTATACAAGAATATACATGGTATACACGAACGACTTAGCATCAGTGTCATGACATATGTCGTGTTTACTCACACAGTACAAGTACAGTCAAATCTTGGCTAACCGTAGGCAAGTGGTGGCTAACGCAGGTTAGTTCTGGCAGATGTACCCTGAATATTGGTCAACATCCCTCCATGTTGGATATCTTCCCTTATTACAATATATTAAATGTTACACATGTACTGTTACGACTGCAGATCACTGCACACAATGCTTCGCGCATTACGACTGCTATCTATAGTGAAAGTAACCACCAAATAATAAGCGAAGCGGATCAAGCTGCTTTCACTCGTTTCTCAGAAAAGCGCCACCTTTATTCAGAGATCTTGTGCGAGCCCAGAGACAGATGAAGAACTTCGACAAATTTAAAAGGGAAGCACCTCCGTCGATGCACATTATGTCACTGTGTCATTGGCAGTGTACGTTGATAATGCAACGCCAACCGACAGCGGGACAATTGCCCAACTCTCACCATGAAATGATATTGAAGGAGTGCTTGCGATGAGAAGAAGATGATGAGAAGGGAAGTGTTGAATTGACAACGTCGGCTTGATCACGAAAGAGGGTCAGTTTTGGAGGCCACGTCGGCCCTTACTTGCAGCATCTGCCGCATCAACCGCCTCGCCTTGAACAATGTCCGGCAAAAGTTTGCAGGATATAGCGAAGACTGGTCAAATTTGCGAGACAGCTGGCAGACGCTGAAGAAGACGTAAAGTTTTGCCAGGTAAGGCTTGGGCTGACGTCAATTTCAGGGATGGAGATGCATGTCGTGCAGTAGACGTTGGTACACTACAGTTTCGTCTTCATTTTAAAGCAGCGATCAAAAGGTCAGTTTCGCCTGCCCAAAAGAGGCCGCTTCTACTGCAGAATACTTGAATATATCGTCGCAAACTACGAGGAAGAGCAGCTGTATTCAAACTCAGTCATCTTATATTGAACAATGCGTAAGCAAATGAAGCGATCCGGTTCGCCTCACTGCTTGTTTTTGATGCTCTTGCATGCTGGCATTTCACACTTTGTTCAGCCGTTGTCGAGAGGAGGAGGAGAGGGAGGAAGAGGAGAGGCCTGATGCCGGCACGAGACGAGCCGGGCATGCGAGGGAGGGAGAAGAGAGGCTTGCTGCCGGCACGGGACGAGCCGAGCATGCGCAGTGCGGGTGTGGACGGCGCCGCCGACGCCGCAGGGGCGACTAAGAAATGCTCTGCATTTAAAACCAAAATAAAGCACTCGTCTTTAAGCGCGATGGCCTTACACAATGGTATAGAAAATCCGCATCATTAAAAATTTCAGTAAGACGACAAATCGATAAATGTGAGGCAAACAAAATTGAAATCGATAAATGTGAGGCAAACAAAATTGAAAACAAATTGAAATTGATAAATGTGAGGCAAACAAAATTGTTCAGTGAAGAAACGATAGAGATGAAAGAAGGGACACATATGAGTGGGACAGCTGAGAGGTATAAGCAGAACAAAACAAAAATGTAACAGTGCTTGCTGTTGGGACAGTTCGTGCATGGTGAATGTGACATTTAGGTAATAGCAAGTGCGATTAGACTCTGATTGTTGGTGCTGAGTATATAACGACTATTAAAATCACTGATCCAACGACACGGAGCGACTCTATCGATGTATCGATGGAAGTACAGCAGGACCAATAGGCTCTGCGGAAAACCCGCAACGTGGATAGATTAAAGGTCTGTGGGTGTTACCCAGCGCCGCAGAACAGTTCACGTTAGAAGGCACAGAGCACACACATAAGCGAAACCTCGACTGAATTCAACATACAGAAAAAGCTCCTTACATTTCTTAATTTTAAGAGGGCATACAATTTCTACCATAAGGCGAATTGTGTAGATTTTTGAAGAAGCGGACTCCACTTCTTCCAAAAGTTACGTCGCAGCCACAGTAGCCGTGATTATAAATGTCGGCGACCTATCCAAGCGCTCCAGTTTCTCAACCAAAACCGCAACTGAAAGCGATGTCGAGCTACTCTGTAACTGCTCGCGCACTGACGCAAGAGCTCCGCCTGCGTAGCCTTCCCTTTGTCGCCACAGCGTGTTTATTCCGCGCGTTTATTAAAGTGCGCGTGTTTATTAAAGTGCTTGGCACGCGAGAAACTAAGGTATTGAGCTATTTAGCGCACCTTCCGATCAACAAATGCAAAAAAATGTTCCACTTCATCCGATATCAACCCCATAGGTCATTTTTTTACATTCTAATACAGGCATAGCTTGCTGACTTAATAGCACCCTAATGTAGCAGCCACAATAATGTCAGCGTACCACATTTTTACTGTCTCATTGTTTCGATTTATGACGATCATTGCGATAATTTGTCGCTTGGATGCACAGGGTACAGTAAAACGCTACATTTTTTTTCTGTATGAAAAAAGCCAGCGTCACAACCCATTGAATTCTAGGCCGACTTTGTGGTAATGCTTGATGTGCACGGTCGGTAGGATGAGCGAACACTTTCTGATATTCAACTTTAATTCTGATGTTTCTCTCTGACTTATCTATCTGCTTCTGATTTCTTCCTCATTAACTCATACAGAACATCCCACCACTTCGGCTGGAAGAAGATCTTGAGGAAGCATTGCAACACTTGCCCCTAGCAGGATGAGAACGAAAGTCTGGCTGACAGAGATGGCTGATGCGTAGTCATTGTCGAGCCATGCCACAGTGAATGCACGCGGTAGCTTGCCATCAAACGACCGTATTAGGTATTTCAAGTGCATCAAAATCCCGCAAAATAGCACAAAACTAGTGAAAAACAAAGGACCAATCGAACATGATAGAAAAGAAAAACGCTGCTGATCCGTTTAAGCGTTATGCCATGCTTCGTGCATTTCGCAAGAAAACGTGCTCGTACGTGCGCTCGGCATTCAATTCACAAGACAGAGCGATATTCATTACTTAGTTATCGAAGTGTCAACAACCTTGCATGCGACAGCTGGGAGAAGATGCTTTGTCTTCTCGCAGACCGGTGTTTCTGTCATTTAATTCCTAGGTAATGGTAGTTCACCGTTTCTAATGAAACTTGGCAAAACTTGTTGTTGACCTAGTTTGTACATGCTTACTGAAATAAAGAAGACGCATAGTCATTAAGGAAGAACTGGAGACTCCATTTCCTGTTCTGTCTCTGGTCCTTCGTTAATCGTTACACATCTTCTTTGTATTTCAGCAAGTTTTTAAGGGATCGGTACCTTTGAACCACCCGCTCATTACACAATTCACATGGTGGAACGGCTGGTGAGATTCTATGGTTCTCCCACACAGTATTACGGCATACATCTGTTACGTGACTGCTAGCCCGATATGTCGACTGAATAGGGTCTTTTTCTAAAGCGTCTTCGAGCACTGGCGTTGCTCTTTGATAGAATACTTGAATGTTACGCAGAATACATGGGATCGAATCAGGCTCGAATCCTGATTTTATCTAATTCTGAGGCGTAATAACGTACACCTGTTTCTGAGGCCTAATTTTCTTCAACGCCAATGCACGGGTGGGAACCAGTAACATTTTCTGAAAACGACAGAAAAAGGCGCCGTTATCGTTTACTGGAAATCCCATTTTCTGTCTTCGAAGACGAATAGTATTCATGCAACGATCGCGACGGCGATCGTTACAACCCACCGCTCTAGAAATGCCGCTCTCCAGCTTTCGCTGTGACTGTGCTGCGCTTTCCGCGCAGGCCTGGCGTTTCTTTATTTTGCCAGTAGTAACGAGCAACCACTGCTAAAAAGCTCGACAGGCAGCCGTCTTCTATTCCATTTCGGCACCGGCACTCTCCGGCCATTCCGCGAAAGTGTGGGTCTTGGTCGGCGTATAAACGAGCTGTTTAGTGCGTGCACATACTTTTGACCGCAGGAGTTTTCTCGGTTTCGTGAGGTCGCCTGAAAGGCAGGCGATATTAGTGGGGACCAGAAACTTCTTACCAATGTCGAAGGACAACAGGTGAAGAAGATGCACTATTATTATTATTTCTTGTAGGTTCCACATAACCGTGCATAAGTGGTCATCATGCGACGGGGTGTTTTCCTGACTTTTGTTTCGTCACTTGACACGCCGGCGTTGGGGGCATGGCTTAGATGAGTCAGGGTTCTCCAACTCAATTGAGCTAGCTGGCCGCAGTGACGAAACATAGTCTCCCGCATGAGCCGGGTCAGTGAAAATGATTGGAGCAGGAGAGTGGGGGGGAGGGGCATATATTGAACATAATGACAGCTAATGTTGCCACCTGAAAGAAGGAATTTCCCATATCTCATATACTGGTCATTTCTGAAGGGGAATAGATGTCAGGATTCGAGCGAAATAGCGGTGCACATCTCCAGAATGTCTCAAATTTGGACGGAGATTCTGAAATATAGAGCTTACGCACCACATGGTAACCGCATGTGGTGCGTAACGAAAAAAAAATAACGACAGGTCTTCGCGGAGCACGCTGCATGGTCACAGTGGGGGCTGGAAGAGCGGCCTTTCTAGATCCCGTTATAAACTGTCTTTGGAAAACTACTACAAGTGCACTTGCAAGGTAACCACTACGCCATAGATCACCATAAAATCTGTGATGTGGGTAAACAGCCGCTATGCCATTATACGTCATTCTGCGGAGAAGCGAGGTACCGCTACACATCTGTAAGGCATTTCGTGCACTTTGATAATGCTGTGGTTCATGACGATGAACACTTATGGATGAGCCCTTTGTAATCGGTTGGCAGCTTTAAACGACCCACTCGTTCAGCAATTCTGGTTGTGTGACGCATGGTTGTTATTTTACTCGTATACCACGCTGTATTTTAATTGCAACTCTGTACAGGGTCTTTTTGCGATGGAGTTTCAATCACCGGCATGGCTCTGGGTTAGAATACTCGACTTCCACGCAGATGGCCCGGGTTCAAAATCCATCTGATCCTGGGTATCTTTTTTAGCATTTCGCGCGATAGTGGTTATCGTCACCGGTGGCGGCAGCGGACAACTAAGCCACCAAAATTTTCTGTGGTTGTGATCACCTAAGTTTTCGCTGTAAAAATGATTGAGACCAGTCACGCCTGCGTATGTAATGCTGTTGTCTTTCGATACACTTATTAAGAAAATACAAAGAAATATATAGAACGAAGACAGTAATGTGAGGGCCGTGCAGCTTGTTTTAGGACGCTGCTCTATGCTATTCGGGCCCCGGATTATATAAACGTACACGTGAACTTAAGCATATCGGTTTTCATTGCATTTCTCCCCCATCGAAATGCTGCCGCCGTGGCGGGGAACCGAACCGGGACCCTCGACCTTAACAACGCAACAAGCGCAAGCCGAACAGTTATAAATAAAGCGCACAGCTTATTCATAGAAGGGCCCATTTTGACGCGCTGTGCGGTTTAGCTCAATCACTTTTCCGCAGTACACATCGCGTATGGCGATACCACGGATGCATACAAGTGTCCTCCGTTTACGGCCTCGACGTGATCAGCGGTAACTGTTCCAGGATTTGAGTTCTCGCGTCCATGTTCTCAGCACTGATGTTATGCTAATGTGGACCTATGCGCGAAACAGCTTATTCGTATTTTTACGCGGCATTTTATGGCGATGGGCCAAACATAAGCTGCCATTAGCGCCTGTCTTGCTGGCGTTAGCCCAATACCGTTACGAGTGCATTGTAAGTACGTTCGTAAAATAAAAAGCGACGAATTTGGATAGGACACAGGGGCTTGCTAGGGGACGTTACAGGATGCTTCGCGTTTCGAAATTCACGTTCGAAAAGAAGCTTAGCACGCGTGCTGCAAGTTTGCATTCGCTGCACATGTACCGCACACAGTGGCGTGCTAAGGGTGTTCCGCTAATGAAGACAATGACCTGTGTTTGATTCCAGACAGATGCGGCCACGTGCCGATGGTGGCAGGAGATTTTCAGACAATAACGTTTTTGTGTAGTGCCTTGAAGAAGCGCTAAACAGTTACACATGCGTCCTAAATATTTATATCATCCCACGCCCCTCTATTGCCATCGTTGTTTATGTGCGAGGTTATGCTCATTTTACACATATTTTTTTCTTTCCAACCACGTAGACATATAAACCGAAATTTCCCGGTTAATGTATCAAGTACTCTAATTATTTGTTCTTTCTAACACTAACACAAGTTGTGTTAGGCGAAATGGCACTCAGGTTCGTTGGGAATGAAATTGGTTAGGAATGAAGTGACGGTTGGCGCAAAAGACCAGACAGACAATGAACTTTATTGACGGTTCTGAGAGACCCCCATGCTCCTCTTTCCGGGGCGGTGATAAAGCCGCGGGCCGTTGCCATGTTGGAACGGGAATGCCAAGCCTCACAGCCGCATTGTGGGCTCTTTGGACAGACCGTACTTGACGTGAAAGCGCGGAGCTGTGTAGCGCCGAGCTCCACTCTTCTTTGCTGCAGCTTTACGGGCCTCTCTGTAACGAGGAACATCCCCGGAGCATGTTTCCTAAATTACTTCTGTGTCCACAGCTCGTGCATTCCAGGCTAATCCGTATGGATTGATGGAGCGAACGAAAGTCAAGTTTGGATACGGCCCTGTGTGAAGCATGCGCAGTGCGATAGCCTGTGGTCTCTTTTGTTTACCATGGGAGTGGGGGGCGTAGATACTACTGCCAATGTAGCAGTGCTTAGGTACCGCGTTAAATGTGTAATGAATGTCTTGGAAGTCGACAAGTCTAGGTTGAACAAGACCTCGACTCGCATTCCCGTCGGCGGGGTTGGTTAGTGCGTGCGCGCTTGGATGTGTGCGATGTTGTTGAGGTTGGGGAGAGAATCGAGCGGGCAGTCAAGATGTGACGGAAACCACGTGATCGAATGTGGATTCGATCACGTGGTTCCGTCACATCTTGATCACGTGGATCCGTCGAGGATTCTGTTTCAGCGAAGATGTTTCTCCCTTCTTCTAGGAGTGCCAAAGCGATCGCTACCTGCTCCGCCTTAACCGATGTGGAGCCGCTGATGGAGGCAGCGCAAGTGACTGTCCTTCGTCATTGACTACCGCTGCACACACTTAACATTTTTACATCCTTAAGGGTGTAAAAAGGGTGTTAATGACATTAACACCCTTTTTTCCATTCCACAACACCCTTTTTTTTCTTTATATACACCCTAAGAGAAGGGTGTGCGCGGAAAAAGGGTGTTAATGTCTTTCATAAGGGTGTTAATGAAAGAAGTGAAGGGCACACATTGAAGCACTAAGCTGCATCCATGCATGCATATTAAAATCGCGTGCATTGCGTAATGCGTCTGTTGTTGTACTGCCTTTTCTAAGGTTACGTCAGTGACATTACGGAAACAAGGAAATGGTGGAGCCATTGGCCCAATGTTAATTCTCGTGATATTTTATTTTCACATACGGTCCCTACGTGGGAGCGGCCCGCTGCGTGTTGAGACACGCCCTGCAGGACCACAATAAAGTTTACCATACCATGCCATAGACAAATGACGAAGTATCATTGCTTCACAAAATACTACAAGACTCGAGAAAATGTACAAGAAAATCAGCAAACACTTTTCTTTTTGCACAGGCTCGAGGTGTGCCCTACCGTTTCATATTTTCCACTATACATATCAACCGCATGAACATTTATACGAGGGCACATAGACAAATGTAGAAGCTATTTAGAACAAAAGTTGAATTCATTACAAAAACTTTCTGGGTATAAAACTGTAAGTGGGACAGAAAACATCCCGCCGGCATGAACACTTTTTTACAAGTTTCGGTATGAACACTTTTAATTGTTCGCTTAGCCGATAAGACGGACAAAAAAAGAATTACTTTGAACAGACCAAGATATAGGCTAATATAGTACAATTGTACATGTGGAATGTATACAACATAGAGCACGCGATTCTGACATACATAAATATGCATACATTACACACTGATGCATAAAAGTTTCACGACCCACTTGCTTACGCGCGTGCAGTGGAAAATGTATCTGTGATATGAAATTTTCGTCCACAAACATTAGAGTAAGCCGAGGCCTCACTGAGGTCCATTAAACAAAATGGGACACATTGACACTTGCCTTGTGGTACTAATTAGCCAGCTAATGTAAACATTACGGAAGCTAACACTTCGACACCCGAATTCGTACCACTCATCCATGCAAAGGAAACCTGCAGAGAAATCATTATCGGTTCCATATACGATGCCAAAAACTGGCCGCACAATTTCTCCACGTTATTTCCGCACAGAAGCACTTGGAAAAGGTAAACAAAGACTCGGAAGGAAATCAATGTCACCTTAAGGGGACACACATGAGTAACAATAATGTTAGCACCTCGCTACCGAACGAGGAAAATGAGAACATAGGCGTGCTCAGATTTCTCCATCAGGGGGGAGGGGCAAGTCTCACTGCAGCACCCCCCCCCCTTTGCACTTTGTCGAGTCCGAAAGGAACAAAACAAGATCAACCATGGATGAGCCATGGATGCAAAAATGAAAGTGAAGCGATGGCGTGCTTCTCCCGACGGCCACCGGGGGTAAAGGTAGGAGGTAAATTGTGCTTCGTATTCACCATCGAAGGTCCTCCGTTGACATTATTGTCGAAGAGCATGCGCAGCCATAACCCTGCGCATTAAAGATGACGCGAGAGGTTCAACAGAGTAAATGTATGGGGCAGAATTGGCGCCCCCTTACAGATTACTTGAGAAAGCGGCCGCACCCCCCCCTCCCTGCGCTCACCTTTGCATAAGAGAGTTCCTAGGACACCACGAACTCCATGCATGTATACATGTCGCCTCACGTGCTGCGCCGATTTAGCGCAGCGCGCGCATGACTGCGGATGCTCGTAAAACTTACGGCATGACAATAAGTGCAAGTCATATGCTGTAAACCCAATGATGGCTGAATGCACGGCACGGCGCACGCACTGCCAACTCCCATCCCACTGCTCAAGGGTGAGAAAGGACGAAGACTACGGCAACTGCCGGAGGGAGCGAGAACTACGCACGCTATGACATCGTATTTGAAGTGTAAGGCACACACAGAGCGCCACTTTCAACAATGTTTACTTCGAAAACAGCACAGTTTATATGCCCATCACGCGCTGTCACAAGCGTGTGCGTACTGTCTGTCGTCGTTACCGCGCCTTACACTTCAAATGTATGCTAAACCAACACGCCCAGTCTGCCATTCTTACAAACTATGCCATCGCCTCCGAGATAGCGCACCTTCCATCTCGGAAGCCAAGGCTGTGCGCTCCCTCCTTTGCTCCTAGCGCTCCTGGCGATGGAAACAGTCGGCAGTCACGTGATAACGCGTAGAATCACGTGGGGTGCTTTTAGCCTGGAAGCAAGGGGAAGCCGCGCCGGCCGCGCTGTGCTTCGTTCTCGCTTGTCTGTGGTTGTGCGTCGTCGTGCGGTATAGTTTGGTTTTCGTTCGCGTACAGCGATGTGTTAACTTACGGTATATGTGATGCAGCTGTGATTGATATGCGCGTGGTGTGACCCTACGTTGTGCGTTAGCCATGCGTCTTCTCAGGGAAAGTGGCTGTATGTACGCTGTCGAAAATGGATACGTCGAGATTCAGCCGTGCCATTGTGACGCCATTTTTGGCGGTATGGGATCTTATCATCACGAATGTTCCAGGCGAGTACCTGCCTTCTCTTTTATGTTGTTGTGGTTAGCGTTTGTGTCTTGCGTGAGATGTCATTGTATGTACGGAGCGGTTCACTGCTAAATGGAACAGGGAAGCTTGGCGGCCGCTTCCGCCTGCGACGAATTTCGCGCAGGCGCAGCACCCGTTGTTCTGAACTCTTTCGTCCTCTCTTTGCTGTCGCGCCGGCCGCGCGTCGAATCCGCGCCTTGTTCTCTGCCTTCGTGAAGCGAATCGTTTCAGCGTCGAAAGTGCGCCGTCTGCGGTGTCGGGTAGCGGTTGTTACACGCTTTATGTTATATTTGGCTGTGGACCGCTGCGCACAGCCATTTTGTCACTATACCTCAAAGCGCGTGTGTAATACTCGGATGTAAGTGAATGTCTGCCTGAGCTCGTACAGTGCGGCGGGACACCTAACTAGGTTATATAATGCAACAGGGTCGACAGTTGGGCTACTTGGGGACTCATAACGCCCGTGTTAAGCTGCACACGAAACAAGAAAAATATGAAAAAGCTTACGTAAACGAAACACTCACTAACGCTGCTTGTTCGTGTTTTCTCTGCATTGTGCTGTTTCGGGTGTCCCTCCCAGCACATTATTTCGCCTAGGTTGATCACAGAGCTAGTAGGTGCTCCATATATTAACAATTTTTTCCAGCTCGTAAAACAAGCAGCTGTAGAAAAGTTTCACCACTGTGTGCGCCTTCTTTTTTTAATGCACAGGGAGACCAGTAGCGCCCATTAGTACGTAAAAAAAGTTTGATCAGTAGTACGTAAAAAAAGTTTGATCATTACCCATGCCTGTTTTTTCGCAATTTTTCATACCTTTTTGTATCACAGCATAAAATAAATATTTTATATTTTTTGAAAATCAAGTGTTATGTTTTGCAGACCAGTTTGACTGGATGTGGAAGCCATATTAAGCATTGCTTTGTACATATATTCGTACATGATGTTGTATATACATATTTATATGTGTGTACTACTTCTGATTTCATTTCATGATCCTTAATATACAGCACAAGTGGGTGATGACCGAATTTGAAGCTTCAGATGAACACACGAGGCTTACGCATGGATCACTGCAGAGTTCACTAATTCGGGGTGTCTTTCCAACCAAGCCCTCCTTATGTGAACACGACCTTTGCCAAACCAATATGAAGACGCGTTTGTGCAAATTCGGTAGTACACCCCGAATTAATGACATCCGCAGAAACACATGCATGACGCCCTTTGTGACCACTTAAAGCTTCTGTTTCGGCCATTGCACATGAGGTGAAAGGAATCGTGTACATCCTTCCAACACCCATGCAAAATGGTGTTAATACGAGCTAACACCCTAACACCCCATAAAATTTTTGCTGAACACCCTTTCTTTAGGGTGTTAAATTAACACCCTAATTGAAGGGTGTAGTCAATAACACCCTAAGGGTGTCCGTCTGGCGACAAACCGATTTACACCCTTAAGGGTGTAAAAATGTTTAGTGTGCGACGAAACCGATGTGCGCCCTTACTGAGCCGCGTCAGCGAAGATTAGCGTGTAAACGCGATTCTCTGATCATCCGGAGCAGTGCCACTGCACGAGTCTGTCTCTGCATACACTGTCTGGCGGATGTACGTTTTTTGTGAAAATGAGCAACAAAAATGTTATCCCTTAGGCTATCCGACATTGCACATTTACGTTCCTCCACTATGTTGGGGCTGATTTCCAAGTCCGCGAGAACCCCCCCCCCCCTCCGAGGCTGCTGAAGAGAAGTGATATTTGGGTCGTTTCCTGATCTTCGATAATTCGGCCTGGTGTGTTATGTGCATCCAGCTGGAGAAGGCGTTCTGTGCTGTCATTTACCGGAACTCCTAACACTTCCACGATGCTCTTACAGATCAGCGTATCCAAATTGTTCTTTCCGGACGCGTACCTACTTGAGCATTGCTGATGACGTGGCTCATAAGGAATGCGGCGATGAGTATGAGAAGTTTATCCTCCTTCATACCTGCCCTCTTGATGGAGATTCTATTGATAGGGCCGATCATGTAATGTGTATTGGTCAGTATTTTACTGAACGTGGTAAGGTTGCCTCCGCGAGACTCAATGAACATTCTGAGTACCGAAAAGATAGACGTTCGCAGATGTCATGTAGCATTGGCGTTTGGCATGTTGTCTAATCGGCAATGTAGCTATTCGGTGGTCTGTAAGAAGAACCAACGTTTTCCTGCGGAACAAAAAGAAAGGGACTAAAGAAGTCTCAAGAACCGTAATGCTCGGTGCCTCCGTTAATCGCCTTAGTTTCAGTTGTTTACCTTTATTGTGTATTTTCCCTCCACTACAGCGTCTCTTATAATTGTGTCGTGGTTTTGCTGCGTGAAACCACAACAATCACATCGTTTCCTCTAAACCTAGCGATAGTTGCGTAGCACTAAACTTCTTCAGAGAACTGAATTAGTTAACGCATACTTGCGATGGCCTTTGTTTCTCTATTGCTACGGTGCTATTGCAACAGAACCACCAAATTACATTATTTTTTGCATATTACAGTCTCATTGGTTGACCTTACATTAAGCTGTTAACCAATTCGCAATTATCAAATATATAAGATGCGACATTTTTAGCTAAATGTGAATGGTGTAACGTTAAGATATCTGTCAAACCTAATGCATCCTTTTCGTTTGCTGTAATTTGTAGGAACTATTGATTTTCGTGTGAGACCATGAACAGTAGCACGTCACATGGCTATGTTTTCCATGTTAAGATAGGATTTTTTTCTGAGTGGGCACTGCAGTCACTCATGCAATGATATTATATCAAGACATAGTAATTAATTTAGCAATTTAGCTTAACATCGTCAACGTTATTTCTCGTATTTGCGCTGATATGGAATTATACTTAAATAGAATAAATATTGGTATACTGTCAAGAGTGACAGAATTATCGCGGGCTTCCAGATGATATGCCATGATGAGGGTATTCATTGACACTTATAGTATTACGTTCGTAATATTATACTCGTAACTTCTTGAACATTGAAAGGTCTTCTTTTTTCAAATAATTATTAAAGCGAAAACATTAGCTGTCTCATCAAATGATAAAATTGAGCAGCGGCGTCCGGCGGCTTGGGCGTCAATACGAGTGATGCGAACAATCATAACCTCGTTGTGACGTCACCATATGATGTCATCGTGAAATCACATACAGCCAAAGTGTGAAGGGAAGAAGATGACTCTTAAGGGATCGTTTAAGTTTGTTACACACAATATTAATGAGAACTAACAGACAGTATTGCCAGGGAAAGTATAGGGGATGGTATTTGTAGTAATTAGGATATAAATGTGAAGAAACTAAAGTGGACGAAAAGATAACTTGCCGCCGGCAGGGACCTAACCTGCGACCTTCGAATAACGCGTAAGATGCTCCACACTGAGCTACGGCGGCGGTCATCCGCCCGTCCAGTTTATGGGGTATACATGTGAATTAAACCTGCGAGTGTTAGCGCCGATCGCAGCCATGGCGGCGAGTGTGGAACACTCTTTTCTGTGCCCGCTGGCGTCACGACGCTCATGACACTCATATATATATATATATATATATATATATATATATATATATAATGTAGAGACAGAGAGAGAACTGCATTCGCTTTCAATTTGACGTGACTTTTATATACAGAGTTAAAATTTGTTTAGCAGAGTTTAATAACATTATACAAAAAGTGAGGTCAGTCCTACGTAACACACACTGGGACAACCATATACTATATACGGATTATGCATGTGATAGCGTTGCAAGCAAGTTTTTATACATCACGCCCACAACTTTACGCATGAATACAATTATGTCCGTGGCAGTCTCGCCAGTACTATAGATTTGTAATATTCAATGAAATTTCGTTAACGTCTAGAAGCTGCTCACTAATAATTGCGTTTTTTATGTAGGTAGCAGTGACTGTACCTTTTCTTCTCCGTAATTAGTGCTACATTTTCTTGCAGATATTCAGGTTCGCGTATCATATATTTTGTCTTGGTTGCTCCTAGTGGAAATAGTGTTTCTAGCGCATTGTTGTTATTATTACTATTATTATATTACTTTTATTGTTAACTTGTCAACCAAATGTTTTAAGTAAGAATTTGTGGTACTAGAGGCTTAGAACATTCTTTATACTTACCATATTTGTATTGACAACTCTGCTTGGAGCGTGCGAACTTCATAGTTGAAAACAGCGCAATACAACGAAGACAAGAGAGTACAAACAGTTCAGCGCTGGTCCTGTTTGGTCTTTCTTGTCTTCTTCATATTGTGCTGTTTTCTACTTTGTCTGCAAAGCCCTCCGGACCTCCAAGCAAGTACGCCTATGCAAGCGGTATAAGCACAATTTTTCTTTTTTTGAGAAAAAAAATGTGGGTGATTGTAATGTTAAACTACCCCGCATTTTTTCCTACCGCATTCGCTGTTAACTCTTTATGATTGGTCAAAATTTTCTGGGTCATGCGCACTGCACCTGCTCGTTACGCGATGCCACAGATGGTGCGAAAATGATCTATTGCATAATGACCACTCATGCACGACTACGTAAAAAATAAGATAATACACTATTTTCAATACAGCCTATTTTTGGTCATTGGTTCTTCGCCACTCATCAAAAATTTTTGGTGTGCCTTAAAATCTCGTGCTTGTTATGCGTCGTCACAAATCTATGAAATCTCGACGTGTTAAAATTACGTATGCACACTAAACAGCGCATTACTATGCTGAACAATACCAAAACATTTCTTGGAATAGCCGGACAGTGTCTCATCCTGAATGTGATTCAAGAAGGCTGCGTGACGATCACATTGGCAGCGGCTGCTTATAGCAGCTGGCGAGATTTTCAGTTGTACTACTATAACTATGTTGAGCTGTTTTTGCGCGTGTACAACTCTGTTAACTCATTGTCGCTGAGAGAGAGGGAGGGAGGGAGACAAATAAACTGCGCTGCGCGCGTGTGAGTCTTTGCCGTCCGAGTTGTATTTTGCCTTGTACAAGTCAATTCGAGATTACTCAAAACCAACTAGCCCGGCTGTCAATACAGTCTCCTTAGTCCAGAAAACCCAGGACGGGGAGTCGAATCCCGGCCGTGGCCGCTGCCCTTTCGACGGTTGCGGAAATTCGTGAAGTCCGCGTGCTTAGATTTAGGTGCACGTTAAAGAAGCCGAAGTGGTCGACATTTCCGGAGCCATCGTCTCTCATAATCATATCGTAGTTTTGGGACGTTAAACCCGAAGAATTATTAGTCCAGAAAACCGTGGATCTTGACCAATTCCCTGGTCCGGTTGATCTAATTGCGGGACAAGCATGAAAGCTGGGCTCCCCAATGTACTCGAGTCCACTGCCTTATTCCTCACCTTGTTCCAAGCCGCCGTGATCGCTGCAAGCTACCATATGATAAGCAAGGCCAACGTTTTTAGATGAATCTAAAAACGTTGGCAAGGCAACGTAAGTAATCGGAAACTCGAGCGGAAACAATCTTTAGCTCCCCCAATGTGGCCCAAGTCAAATACTCAACAGTTCTGCACACTCATCGACTCGTAGCAATAAGGATATATACAGCAGCGGTGATGCTATTCTTTTTCGACGAAATAAAATGATTTTCCTGAATCAGGAAGGCCGTTTGATCGGTCCATACGACGTTTAGTGCTGCCCGTATTTGCGTCGTCGATGAGTAGATTTCCGGCCAGGCAGAGCAGAATAAAATGATGACAGAGTGCTCTAACAGAGCCCCTGCTCAGCGGTAGCCTTCTCTGCAATGCTGTAGAGCGAAAGCGTCGCATAGGTGGTCCGCACCTCAGAGAACCTAGCGTGCGTCGTCGTGAGACACGGGAAACAATCTCCACAGCAGAAGCGCAGGATAAATTTCATTATATAAATAAGTGT
Source organism: Rhipicephalus sanguineus (assembly GCF_013339695.2). Taxonomy (NCBI): domain Eukaryota; kingdom Metazoa; phylum Arthropoda; class Arachnida; order Ixodida; family Ixodidae; genus Rhipicephalus; species Rhipicephalus sanguineus. The sequence continues at coordinate 91,576,969 of NC_051181.1, forward strand.
TTATTGTGTAGAAGTAAAACTTCGTCTCTGTTGATGGTTTCCCAGTGTGCAGCCGACAATGACCACATGCGAAAGTGGGGGTATCCGCCCCCCCTAAGTTTTCTCAGTGGGGGGGGGGGGGTAGCGCCTCTCTTGCCCCCCTCCCCCTGTAGATACGCCTGTGCTTGACCTGTTTGTGTATGATCTTGGCCTCTAAACATAAAAAAAGGAATCGCCAGCGTGCCGCAAGCGGGGAGGAATAAAAGTGTTCGCGTAGCCATCGAGGAAATATCATTTGTGAGAGAAGGAGTCGTCTTTGTGCGCAACACATGGCAGAAGGAGAAATGGAAAGAAAAGTGGATCAATTATTTATTAAAGTACATTACTAGTACAGATGTCAGCCAGGCGCAATGTATTTTCCCTTCTACTTTGGTTCTAGGAAAGGGAGGACACGAACAGGTGCTCGAAGTCTAGTGCTGAGGATAGGCAATATACAGCGATATTGTATATTTTCACGTTCCTGTTCAAAATATTCATTGTCTTGAATCGTGTACATTCGCGGTCAAACTTTCAGACGCCAAAGGAGCGCATGTCAAAGAGCAATGCGGCGCCTTCTAACGGCTGCTTACAAAGCCTGAGAGTGTGCACTGCGCGCGCGTGTCCTTTTTTACCTGCCAGCCTGCTCGTTCGCTCGCTTCAAGTGGACGCGCACCGGAAAGCCAGGTACCACTTCTGCAGTCGCCGCTAAAGCACCGAACGATTTCCGTCAACGTTTCCCCCCCCCCCCCCTATTTGAGGAAAACTCGTCCTGGTTCTAGGTTGGGGGCGAATTTTTCTTCAGCGTTCAAGATTGTCTGTCCTTGAAATCCATGGGAATTCCTGGTGCGTTTGTGCTACAAACCGGTGGATGCCCAGCTTTTGTTTTGTAGAGCATACGAATGGCCGCCGGATACTTGCACCGAGCACTACAAAAAATTTATGATGCATGAGTTCCGGGAATGAAAGCTGCTGGGTAATCTTGTCGCATATGTCGATTTGAGGAGAACTGGCGCAAAGTGTGTTTCTCGCGCCAGGCAGCGTCCGAAAACAAAGTGTAGAGTGATTCCCGCACCAACCACTGCCTGTGCAAGTTAGGTATTTTGGTCACAATGCCAACGTTCGGTGCTCCCGTGACGACAGCAGAAGCGGTACGTTGCGCTTCTTCTGGCACTCCGGTGCGCGTACACTTGAAACACTTCGTGGCGCACAGCTAACCACCCCCTTAGAAAGGGGACGCTCATAGTATCTATTTATACATACATGCAAGCGCCCCCATAGTCTTTAAAATTTTGACCGCGACTGTATATTAGTTGAAAATTCCAAGGTAGCACACTGACGCACACTGACTCACCCCGCATACTGACTCACGAGGAGGCAACTGTATCGATTCATGTTGTATGTCTCAGATATTCTGGTCGATTTGTTTTTTCTCTTTCTTCTTGCAGCGTTGGTTTCTCTTTCTAGCCTTCGGCGTCTATTTCATTAATCTCTTTATGTAGCGTACGTACACTTAGTGTTGCAGTGACTGCAGTGAGAAATGTTTCTAATTGAAAGATTGAGAATAATAAAATAAAAACCATAGTTTCGCCGCAACGGCGAAGCAATGAATGCCGTAGACATTATAATATTACACAAAGAACGGCCATCAGCTCGATAATTGCAGCGCACCGCTTAAACGCAAACGACTCACAAAAAGAACACACACAGGATGACCGCGAACTACCGATGGAACTGACAAATTCGTCTCTATGTGGTTTAATGGTTCCCACCTATTGCAAAGTGTTCTGCCGCATTCTTCATCGTCATCAGCCCACATGCAGCATCAACAATTTGCACATAATGCGCCACAGATGTGTAGCGGGTACCTCGCGTATCCGCAGAAAGACGAATAATGGTGCAGTGGGTGATTTCCTACTTCACAAAAATTATGATTTATGGAGTAGTCGATGCCTCGCGGATAGCCAAAACTTTGAACATAATTGGCAAAGCCCCAACACGAAGCTGTGCTAAGAATTCGCATTAGGCGGTATTGTAATCGTCGGTCTTTTTTTAAAAGCGAAGCAGTTTATCAAATCGTTCCTTGTCCGACAAACCAAAAACTATCATCATCATAAACGGGTATGTGCCACAGAAATTGGGCAAATCTCACTACTCCCCAATGGTCCACTAAAAATGAAGAAGGCAACAGTTAGTTCAAGAACAAATGGCTGTGAAGCGACGGCGGTGAGCCGAAGACCCCGGGTACGTACAAGGAGAGAATACTAGGCAACGGGAAAGGCAACGGCTGCTGCGAGAATACCCCGAAGCGATGGAAGGCTTACGCCAATGAAGACGTGTCCGTAGATCTATGAGAGGTGCGAGCGCTGGGTTTCTGCGCGAGTTTCTGTCTCTCTGGAGTTTGGACATCCGTGCCGTGTCTGTGACTGTCTGTGGTTTAACTCGAACCTCCCTGCGCGGAGAATCAAAGTGGAAACAACCTAGCATCACCTATCTAATGCCTAGCAACGACCTAGAAGACACTTAGAAGCAGCTCACATCCCCTATGTAAGGCCTAGAAAGAACCTAGTAGCAACCAGGTTTGCCTTCAGAAACGTTAAATTTTACTATTTCAAGCCTTGCGCGGCTTAGTGCGAACTGCGCCAATTTTTTTCTTTCTTTGCGGCTTTTATTTATATATAGATACATATGCATATCCGGGACATGATGGCGACGGCAACGCCGACGGCAAAAACTAGCTGAGGGTGACCACATAACTGATATCGCAATAAAAATCACAGCAGGCAAGCGATGTGTATGGCAAACGTTTATTACCTTCCAGACTGCATTCTTGGGGGCTTAAAAGGACACTGGTAGCCTTAATTGTTTCCTCTGTCTTGTTAAAAAAAACAAAAAACACCGACACGTGTTCTACAGCGTTATAAGTAGGTACACAACTGCAAATATATGTGTGCTAGTGTGATATTTACTGCCATGAATTGTATCACGAAAAAGGCATGCAAGCATTTCTAGTCTGGTTAATGCGATGAGCTGTTCCTAAAAATAGAAGCACTCAAAGTTTTCGAATATAGACAGCCGGGGGTCATCGCCAGTTATGCTTCGCATAAACCGAGTGATGCAGCAGCGTTTTCGCAGAGAAAACACGTCCACAGCCTTGCACATTTTTAATTTTCATTCAACAACCTACGTTTCTTCATCGCTGTTCCCGGATTCTTTGAAGCCCTGTGGCCATTAACCACATTTTCGCTTTCCAATTTCTCAGAACCTCCATCAATTACATGTCTGCTTCTAAGAACCTCCTTCTCGGCATTTTACTTCACAAAGAAGCCACGGACACTACTTCCTATTTCAATCTTTCTCGTGGCATCGCATCTCACTGCATCTTTCGGAGCGTTACACAAGCCTTCCCGCTCCTACAAGCAAGTGTATCCGGCATCGCCACAATTCAACTCACGCGTGAAGATTTAGAATGAGTACAATGCTTTGATGAAGAAGAGCTGGGAGATGTACTTATCGCAGACTCTACGGGCACGAACGCGAGAATTACCTGGAAGAAGCAGGTTGGGTTGGCGGAAACATTGACTATTCATGCGAGCATGGGGTGAGCTCATGCAGTCTAAATTCTGAACCGGTAGCAGGGTCCCTCGTAAGATACGCATTGACCCGGAAGCGGGCAGTTGGCCATGACACGTGGGATCTGCTTGAGAGAGAATGGCTGGAATTTCACAAAAACGGCGCGATGGCGACAGGAAGAAGTTTGTTGTCGAAGAAATATTTCTTTCAGAAGACGATAGAGTATGTGCGATAGATAAGAATAAACTGTGTAAGAGTGCTGGGACAATATTTTCGTGCAGCGCAAATTTTCGCACCGAGGAGACCTCTCTGAACCTGTGTTCTGTGTTTACCCTTGTCTGCATTTTTTTGTTTGCGCAGCACAGGATTTGTACTGAAGAAATGCCTTCGAGCGATTTTTCTGTGTCAAAACATGTGCTCATTTCGACGAAGGCTTTCTAATTATGTGAAGATTTATTAAACCAACAATTTCGCACATGTGCCCCTGTCTTCAATTATCTGCCGTACCGGACCTATCAAGACTTATATGTCCAACAAAACAACTTTGAGGAGACACATCCATACAGTAGATAGTGGTATTTTTAATGTACGGAGCACTTTAGGGTCTCGGGCTGTCGTATGCTCTCGTCGTATGCTGTCGTCGTCGTCTCATGTCTCTTGGCGTCACGCAGGAAAAGCTATGTATAGCATAGACATGTATAGCAAGGTGGCACGAAAGGAAATTGAGGGTCAGGAGTGATGTGACGGTGAGGAGGATAGAGATGAGGAATGAACACGGTAAAGCATAGCCTAGTCATGCATCACGTCACGCAGGCGAAACCATGTATAGCGTAGCCATCTATAGCATGGTGTAGTAAAAGTGCGGGAAAGGGAAGTGAGGGTAAGGAGAAAAGAAAGGAGGAGGGGAAAGAATGAAGCACAGCATAGCCATGTATGGTGTCACGCAGGCAAAAATATAGCATAGCCATCTATATTATGATATAGTGAGAGCGCGGGAATAGGAAGTTATGGGGAGGAGGAGGAGGAGGAGGGAAAGTGCCTAGGAGTTTGTAAAGCATAGCGTAGCCATGTATGGCGTCATATAGGCAACACCATGTAGAGCACAGCCATATCTATAACCGTCAAGTACAGAAAAGTGTGGGAAAGGGAAACGACGCTGAGGGGGCGGAAAGGAGGAACTGAAAGAGTAAAACATAGCATAGCCATGTATGGCGTCACGCAGGCAAAACTTTTAATAACATATCGAAGCATAGCAAGGGCGGGAAAGAGAAGTGAGAGTGAAAAGAAGGAAAGGAGGTGGGCAGTGCATAGCATATCCGTGTGTGGCGTCACCCAGGCAAAGGCAGGTATAGCGTAGACGTGTATAGTATGGTATAGTAGGGCTCCAGGAAAGAGATGTGAGGGTGAGAAACCCCCTTGCTATAACGGCCATGCTATAAACGGCTATACTACGTGGTTTTGTCTGCGTAATGCCGTACATGGCTACGCTATGCTTTAGTCTCCTCTTTTCCTTCTCCTCAGGCTCACTTTTCTTTGCCATCTCGCCATACTAGGCTATGCAATGCTTTACCCACTCCCCTATTCATTTCTTTCCTCCTCACTTCCATTTCCAGCACTTTTACTACACCATGCTATTGATTTATTTGTTTATTTATTCATGTACCCTATAGGCCTGAGGGCATCATAGGGAGAGGGAGTAGCATACATACATAAAATCACAGTGAATAATGCGCAAAAAAGGTATGAAAAAATAAAATAACATTATATCAATGATAAAAATACCAGTGAAGTAGTTATAAGGGCAAACTACACTAAAAAGGAGTCCGCGACACAAAAACAAACCAGGCCAAACATTTACCTCCTAAACAGTAGTTAAGCGGCCGAATTATTGTGTGTTATACAGTGTGCTGAATAAATCACTATGGCACATAGACATCTGAGACAGTTATACCAAGTCACTCAGACACCAAGATGATGATTTATTTCGTGAGTAAACATGGCATGGATTGGTATACAAAATATATTGTTAGGCACTAGATTCGAAACATTAAAAGCAGGCGCTGAAGGAGAACATAAAAACAGGTTAGTTGGGACGAATAAAGGTTCCAATTGGGATTCGTGGTCCAGGCGAGCAAATATTCGATGGGCAGGTTTAATAAGTGTAGACGGTTTGGAACGAGAAAGGTTTTATGAGGCAGAAAAGCTTAGAGGTCAGCTTGATCAATCTGCTGGCCTGGTACTCAGTGTTAGGAAATGGGGACGGGGGGGGGGGGCAGGGGGGGGACCGAGAACTTGGGAAAGATGCCAATAAAAGAAATAATTAAAAAAATCTTCGTTGCGAGTGACAATTGAACCCAAGTTTTCTGCGTGGCAAGCAGCAGTTCTAACACAGTGCCACACCATTGCATAAAACTGGTTCGGATA
>NC_051181.1:92262485-92430726 GCF_013339695.2 Rhipicephalus sanguineus
TTCAGCTGCTTATTCTTAGCTCTCCTTTGTGTCTAGAATTAGCTTGATTATCATGCTTACTGCTGCTTCAATGACACACACATGGCGTACGCATTATGTGCTACATGTATATTTATTTTTTTCTCAACGGTCGTCGATTACAATGTAGTAAAATTTACAGATCATCTCCCCCTACGGGCAACCATGGTGGGATGCAAAAGCATCGCGGGGGGGTGAGCATCGAGTTTCCGTTTCTCTTATGTGACTTATGAGACGGTGGTTGTCGAGGCGTTTGAATTACCACTTGCCGACGCTGACGTTTACGTTTGGCTTCCCGAGCCTTCCTCTGCTCCGCGGCGGTGGCGCTGCCGCTGCAACTAGCGCTGACGTTGACGTTGCTCATGGCGTTGCGCACACCGTTACACAGAGAAAAATGACGGAAGCACAGCGAACGCGCGCTTTTGCAGCCTCGCAGCTTCGAGATTCGCTTGCCGGCGTTGCCGTTTACGTTCAGCTTCGCGAGCATCCATAGCGCCGTTGCGAAGGAGAGTGCAACGGGAGCGAGCGCGCGCCGCATTATATACGAGCGCACAGCTGTGGCGGAGAGAGAGAAACGGGAGGGGAGAAACGAAGCAGAGGCAGCGCTCACGCCATGTTCTCCTCACGCCACCTCCTGCCTCCTCTCCTCGCGCTCACGCGAAGCGACGGTGGAGATTTGGTGCATGCGCACTATGGGTGCTGACGCCGCAGAACGGACACTGCCTCGAACAGAAGATGCTTTCACATCTAACACGCGGCCGCCTCTATGGCCCCAACGCACGGCGCAGCGCCGGCGCCAGTATGTCTGCCACGGCTATGACATCACTCCTCTGGAACGCGCAGAACGGCGTGGTGCGCGTGGCGCCAGCGGCTTCGGTGCGCCATCTGTGCGCCGTGTGACGTCACTTCTCCTCGCGCATGCGCAGCACGACTTTCGGACTCCAACGCAAATTTGCTCGAGCTCGGCCAGTGTAACGTAACTAACGCTCCAAGATTATCATCATGAACCGGCACGCGCTCTCTTCGTCCTCATCTTCATATTGGTCTTCTTCTGCTTCGCTCTCAGAACACGTGCTCTGATTTCATCAGACTGTAAAAAGTCTGCTGGCTGAGAGAACGAGTACAGATAGAGAGAGAGAGAGAAAGAAATAACGCGATAGAAAGAAAAAGGAGGAACTTTTCGCGAGAAAAAATTCTTAGCGCGGCGAGACTCGAAACCACGTACCCACGACCCGAAGGCGAGCAACGTAACCACTCGGCTATCCAGGCACGCTAGCAAAGAATAACATAGCCTTGCATCTATAGTATAGCCAGGGGGTGGGAAAAGGGGAGCTAATCAATGACGTCAGCGGCTGCATAAAGGACTGCACGCTCGCGCCGTGCCACGTACTCTCTTCGTCTTTCCCTTGTCGCCATGGGCAGGCCAGAGAAGATTCGTAATCCCGCAGAAAAGCCTGCGTGTCAGGAATAACTTCGCCTAGCTAGGCTAGAATGTAATCGACGACCTAGAGCCGATCCTGAACAGAGATCCGGTGAATCGGAGAAACGGCGACGCCAAGGCGAAGACCAAGCTACGCCCATCAAGAGAGGAATCGAGTCCGGACTGCGATGCGTGCTATCCGCCTAACCAGCGAACACTACAAAACCGAGAACGCGCAGCGGCGAGTTCGTAACTCGATGGGAGGAGAGCACGACCGCCTACAGCGAGAATTCCTCGCACTCGTGTCGCGTCTGTGACCAGCTGTGGTTTTACGTGAACCATGCGACGATGAAATCTGTGCACATGGCTTTATGAGTTAGGATGCTTTGGCGGTTTTCCTTGCATTGTCTAACAGACATGCGAATTGCAGACTACCCCAGAGATTCCTACCAACCGTAGACCATTAAAAAAACTTAGAAAATGTTGAAATAGGTTTGCCTAATAGCCGCCATGACCACGTAAATTGGAATGACCGTTGACAGAAAGATATCTACGCTGTATAGTAGAAGTGCACCAGCTTGCGTAATAAGAAACTTTAAACTATTTTGGACCCTGTGTTTGTTTCCTGGATCTGCTCAAAGAGACCGGGTGACTTGCTGCATACAAAAGCGCCTCTGCACAGTGCCGGGAGAGAAACCTAACGTAAAGCGACAGCTCCACTATCCTCACGTTCTATTCCAAGACGTGCTTTGTAACTCTGAGTGGTGATTTAGACAGCGAGAAAGCAACAAACGATGCTGGAGCCGTGGGCGTACCAGACGCAGTGCATTTCCTACGCAGTGCCTAAGTTGATATGCCGACTTCCGCATTGGTGCTGCCCCACACCAGCTTGTGTTTGTTGCAGAATGTGAACAGTGGCGAAGCTTTCAAAGCTGTATTTATTTATTTATGTTTTCGCATCGCCTTTCTCCCGGGAGGTATACACAAACCTAGCGTCGTCATGGGTATTGCAACGATATCACTTTGTTTTTTTTTTCACAAACAGTAGCTCAATGGATATGAGCATATATATGCCGAAGCAGCCTGATCTGTTCATACCAGCCAAAGTGCACTAGCAAGGCCCCATTAGGGAGAACATAAGCTCTTCAGTGTGCTCTGATGCCGCTGTGCATGCATAGCTAGCGAGTCTTCTGAGTTGAATATCCCCCTATAATTTCAGAACGCCATGAGAGATAAAATAATTCACCCAGGCTTTGGAACTTCAACGTCCTGTTGAATGCTATAATAAATGCAGAAGCATCTTCGAGCACATTTGTGTGCACCATAGGCCTGTGTCATATATTAAGGGCAAGAGAGGAAATCAATATTCGCTTGCTTACTTATATCTTTCAAATTTCACCGCAATACACAACTACAACTCATAGGGAGCGCTTCAAGTTTAATAAATTTAGCCGGAAATATTGAGATGGCGCATTCATTTATTAACGTATGGATTTACGGTGCTTCGACAGCTTCACCGAGCCACTTTATAAATGAAACTGGCGTAAAAAGTCAGGATTGCTACGACTAAGTGCATAAATGCGTATGGAGTGCCATCTCGACATATACAACTGAAGCTTGTTTAATAAACGAAATACTTTTTAAACCACACCAATTTACTGACGGTGTATTACTACAGTGAAATGCGACAGATGGCGGTAGAGTCAGTGTCAAAGATCAATGCGGTAATGTTGTTCAAGCCAAAGAGTATGCCCTAAAATTAATTCACCACTGGGCTTCTTGAGTGGAATTACACAGGAATTAGGCCACCGACCCCAGTTAAGACGCTGCTTACACAGCTGGCCACTGGTCAGCCAATTTTCTCAGTATGTTCTCAATAAGGACGTTTCCTTCTTTTTTGTGATGCCCACTCAACTAGCTGACTGATTCTACGATCTTTTATGCAAAGCATAATGCGATGCCCCTTGAACAACTACCATCCTTTCGCTAGCATCACTCGAACTCCCTCCAATGCTCCAAGTCCCTCCACTTCATTCCCGACGCGAACAGTTTCAGCTGTACTTGTTTCACAAAATATATTGCAAATTCCGCAGCTACGTTCTCAAGTCATGCCCCCGCAATCCTACGCACGTCTGCGCATCAAGTTCGCAAACAAGGTCAGTACTGCGCCAAGCCCTGCGAAAGCTACCAGCATTACTTGATTCCACGAACTTCTAAAGACTGGAACGGCTTTCCCTGATCGCTCGCCTCCATTTAAGACCACGTTAGCTTTCGCGTACTGTCAGCTAATGTCACCATCGAATGTTATAACGTCCTTCGAAAGCGCCTCAAAGCATGGCGCCAACCTGACGCGCACCGCGATCCTAGTCGCCAGCAATGGTCCCTTTTCCAAGGAGTAACTCTTACCCTTCACCCTTTCCGGAGAAGACGCCGCGCAACTAGCACGCACGAATCAAGCTCTCACGCACTAACTGGAAGTTCTAGAAATCAACGCGGCTACCACAGGCGCGTCCAGCGCCTCAGGCGAAGGTGCAAGAAGGAGTCGCTCTTTCGCCAGCATTCGCTGTGCTACGTACAGATGAGTCCCGTGCAAGATTCGCGATCCCGGGCGCAATCCCATATAAGCACGCGGCAATGTAATTCCAGGGTCGGTCACTGAAGGAAGAATTTGTGATGTTGAAGTTTGGTTCTGTAGGTCAGAGAGGACGTGTCGTTTATGATGTAGTGCTGTCAGTCATTCTTGGAAGAAGTGCTGAGAATGTGCCGTGCTAGCAGTGGGAGTTTTGTAGGCAGTGTAGCCTAGAGGAGAACTCACCAAATACCGAAGGGGAACAGCTTGGTTATTGCTACCGTCTAAGTGGAGGTACTCGTCATGCCGGTGAATATGAAAGGACTTTCAGTGTTCTTGACTATCCCCGGGTGCTTGTTGTTACGATACGGCCTCGGGGAGCAGGTTTAATGCTTGGTGTCAGAGACGCTCGTGAGGGCCGCAAGGAAGAGGACGCAACTGTCACGGCACACAAACGTATATTCTGACATAAACATACACAAACAAAACAAATACAAAACACAGCAAAACAATGAACACGCGAAGCGTCTTTAGAAAAGAGTTCGAGAAACGCCGCGCTCACGCTACGGGCCTTGACTTGGCGGTCGTGGCTGCGTTGCGGGTCTTGTATGAGAAGAGCCAGGCGGGATGTCGCAGGCTACTCTGCGTCCGCTGGGCACCAGGGCAGAATACGTGTCGTTGCGAGGTCCCTCGGGCGTTGACGCTCGACCGGGTCCCTCCGACAGATGTTAGCCTCCCGAACGTTGGTATCCGACTAGGCCAACGCGCCTTCCCCGCTCCAGCTTCTGGCTCCGTCTGCCTGGTCGACGTGATCTGTTCCTTTTCTTTTTTAGGGGCGAAGCTCCTTATGCCGCGGGTCTGTCCATCCTCCGTTTGTTTGTAGCGTTGTAGTAGCCACCTCTAGCTCCTGAGAAGCGCGCGTTCTGGTATGCAGTAGAAGAAGACGACGTTGACGAGTGAGACACTCGTGCGTGTTCACCTGTATGGCATTCTTTCTTATTTACTGCGCGCGCTCTGGTATGCAGTAGCAGAAGAAGACGACGTTGACGAGTGACACTCTCGTTTTTTACGTGTTCGCCTGTGTGGTGTTCTTTCTTCTTTACTACGTCTCGTGTTTTCAACGACACCCGAAGACAACATTTCAGAAGTAACGCGCCATCAGGCTCCCTCTTGGCACGCTTTCTCTTTAGCTCGGAGTCGCCAGAGGCAAGACAAGGCTGCGGAACGGAGGGCACGGAAGGCGGCGGCAGCGCGCGTTCGCACTCAGAATCCTGAGGTGAGAGCCCGCGAGGCCGAAGCTGGATTTCGACGCCGCGTAGCAGATTCCGCCGTTCCAGCCCGCGAAGCCGAAGCTCCTCGACAAGCTGCACGGCTGCGGCGAGAAGACCCCGCCGTTCGAGCCCGCGAGGCCGAAGCTGCTCGACAAGCTGCAGGGCTGCGGCGAGAAGACCCCGCCGTTCGAGCCCGCGAGGCGGAAGCTGCTCGATAAGCTGCACGGCTGCGGCGCGAAGACCCCGCCGTTCGAGCCCGCGAGGCCGAAGCTGCACGGCTCGGATATTCAAAATGTGAAGGACCGTGAAGCGGCGAGAAAGCGCGCGTACCGGCAGGCAGAGCCCGAGGCTGTGCGAGCACGTGAAGTGGCTGCAAAACGCATCAGGCGGGCTCTGTCCGAAGGCGCCGACGCGAGCTTCCAGCGGGACTTCCTTGATAACAGTTTCGGCCATAGCTGCGGTGTGTGCAACAGATTGTGGTTCTCAAACAATATAGTCACAATTTCTTCCATCAAAAAGGACCGCGCTCGCGCCAATGCCATCGCCGTGCTGAAGCGCGAGTTCGCTTCGCCCCACTCATCATCATTCACCACGTGGATATGCTGTGATATTTTTCTCCTCGCGCCACGCGGGCACTTGCAGGAAGGTATCTTCAAAATCTGCGTGCTTGCACGTTTTCAGCGCCGCTTCGTCGTCTTCTCAACGGCGTCAGGGCACTTCATCACACTTGTATTTGGTCGGTATTTAAACCCATGTGAAAGGCATTGTGTTAACTAGACAAATGTGCATGTATGTGGGATGTTTGTACTGCCCTAATTGAGAATATATTGTTTGTGTTATCAGCTCTTGGCTCTGACTCGGTCTTTCATCGCAACTCGGCCATTACGTCCTCCCTGCGTGGTGGGAGCCTAATCGTCTCTGCAGGCATTTTCCTAAAGTTGTTCACTCTCTCTCTCTCACTCGGTCTTTGGGCCACATTCGGCGCTCACTGGCGCGCTAAGACCAACCCTTAGAATGTCCCTGCTATCGTGGTGCGGTCAGGGGGCTGATACGTCTGCCCTTGGATTCTGCCCGGCGACTGCCTCCCATAAACCAGCTTGTGACCATATACTCCGGCGACTGCGACATGATCTCAATGGCGCAAAGTGCATCCGAAGTAGGGAGAAAGAGCCTTGAGTCGTTAAAACTGTCACTGTAACGATTTTGTGGGTTCTCGTTAGCCCGTGTGCATAGAGCGTTTTGATAGTGGAGAGTTAGGCAGAGATTTCACTCACGTTCTAAGTGTTTGTTTAACGGACATAATAGATCTTGAGAAATTAGTTGCCTTGGTGAGAAGAGAGAGGCTAAGGCTAAAAGGGCCAATCAAGAGAGAGAGGCGCAGGAGAGACAAATACAAGCTTAACTGGCTGAGAGAGAAGTCAACGGCAGCACGACATAGAACTTGAACAACTCCGTTTGCAACAGCAAATACACGCTCATGTCCAGGCTAGAGTCGAAAGCAGCGAAAGGGAAGAGAATAACGGCTTCCGCTTGAACCCTAGAAAGCCTATTGTGGCATTTGATGAGGCGAAGGGAGACCGTGATGCGTATCTGCATACGTTTGAGACGATCACTAAAAGCCAGGATTGGTCGGGGCATCAATGGTCCACTGCTTTGAGCGCGTTTTTGAGTGGCGAAGCACTCAATATGTACGGTAGACTGACGCCAACCGATGCGGCTAATAATGCAAACGTGAAAGCTGCCTTGCTAAAGTGATTTAAATTCACTGTAGATGCTTTCCGAGAAATGTTTCGGACACGAAAGCCAGCTGATGGCGAGAGGGCTACTTGTTATGCCACGCGACTGAGCCTCTGTTTTGACACGTGGATCGAACTTTCAGAGACGGCACGGTAGTACGGCTCGCTTAGAGAGCATCTGATTAGGGAGCGAATTCTCATCAGTTGGCACCCGAGCCGGTCGCTTTATCTGAAAGAAAGGAGAGCCCAATCGCTCGAAGACATGGTGGAATTAGCCGATGAATTCTTGGAAGAACAAGGCGGCATGAATGGGACTAATGCCTGAGAAGAGAAGTCCGAGGAATAGAAGAAACCGGCATTCGAAGAAAAAAGGCGTGCACAGGAGACTGTTACTAGATGTTTCTTGTGTAACCGACCGAGTCATGACGCTAACAATTGTCAGAGCAACGTTACGCGTGCCAGTGACATCAAATGTTTTTAATGTGTACACAATGGGCACAAGGCCAACGCATGTCGCAATGAAGGGAGAAAAGCTTACCAAGCAGTCTCTACGCATGCCCCGTCAAAAGGGCAAGAAGAAGAGACCAACGGCGACTTCGTCGAGTTTAAGAGCAGGAAGAAAATACTTATCTTTGGTGTCGTGATGACAACACGACCGGGTTAACTAAAGAAATGGGTACACCTAATCACTCGAGGAAAACACCCATGCTTACGAGCCTTCCCACGGTTTCCTAGGTCACAGCGCCCTGGGCTTTATTTTGCCATACCTCATTTCGATATTATACAGGACATCACGGCGACGGTAGCTAAGACAACGCATTTGCACTTGTCGTATCATCGAATCGCTATCGCGAAAATATAACAGAATCAGCAGCTGACATCCAATTTGGATGAAAGAGTTCTGCCCAAGACTCTGGTTCCCCATCCTATCGACGAAAGAATAGATTGTATTTCAAAAAGAAAACAGGTGTCCCTGTCTATGTTTTCTGGTTTGCGTTCTCACTTATTTTTCTAGATCAGCGCTTCCCATGCATTTCTTGCAACTCTTAATCTCGGTTGCTGTCATGAATGTGCAGAATTTCTTTCCTTGCGTTTACACCCACTCAGACTCCAATACAGCGCAGGTAGCAACATAAACATTACTCCTAAACATAATTTTAGAAAACGCTGGAAACCTTAATTAGCTGCCCCTCGTCGTAACTGCTTCCACGTGTCTTCCTTTCTTTCTTTTTCGAATCGCCATATTGGTGTCGCATCGCCGTTCTGCTCAGCTAAGAAGCTACATTAACGTCGTCGTGGGCCGCAGCGTGTAAATGAATCAATGAGCGCTGATGTACGCTTTTTTTCTCTCTAACTTTAACTGAGCTTAAATATTTTCTTGGTATCTCTTTTTGCTGGAATTTTGCTTCAATTTATGTACTGCGATTAAAGAGAAAGGGAGAGACTGCGCTCTTTCTGCCACCACTCTATGCGAAATGTTTCTGGGCCCCGCATCTTGCCGTTGTAAACTTAAAAATAATGAATAAGAAAACACGGCGGATAAAATCAAAGGGACAGCGCAGAAAGTCATGCGACTCGAAGTCGGTCAAGCCAACTATGTTATTCTTGCCACTTTCTCCTCTGATGGCGTTCATAAATCGGACACGCCTTCCAGTACGGGGCGTCATTTCCTGTACGCGGGGTTGTTTCAACGGGGCAGCAATTATGCCAGCTTCCGCCCAGTAGAACGGAAGTATGCCTGGCTTCCTCAAGTGCTTCTGAACTGCTCGAAAAAATGCAAGAAAACGCAATAAAACGTTAATTATTCGAACGAGAAATCTCGCCGCGAAAGAAAACGAAAGAGTTTATCAAAGTCCGCATCTGTATCGATGCCAATAGATTGATGATAAGGACGATAACCTTCATCATCGAAACTTCATTGCCGTGCATGACTTATCAGTTCGTGAAAAATACCATTTATTTTCTCCAAGTCTACCATGTGAACAGAACAGTGATGACATTCACATTTTTTTTAACGATATGCTTTTTTCGCTTTGCAGGAACGTACAATGGAGTTCTAGTACGCTCGGCACTCTGTTGTGCACTTCCGTGTTTTGTTCACCTTTTTTCCGACGTGTTCCTTTCTTTTATACAGCCGTCTTGTCCAACATGATGACAACGCGCCCAGCATTTCCACTGGCACCCATTGTCAGCTGTGATACAATTATCCTTCGTAGTACCTGGTGCTTTTGTCACTTGACCATACACTCTGCTGTACGCATTTATGGGTTGCAACAGCCTCGCTCGACGACAAAGCTGCAAACAACCCGATTACTGAGCCCATTTCCATATGGTACACGCGCTCCAGCATTCTCGCCTTTCCAGCACGATGCTCTGTATTGTGCTCTTGGCTAATGCTCGGGCTTCGACACACAACGCTAGAGTCGTTTCAAAGGCCTTTCACAATGGCATATGTCTGGCTTTCTGGCCTTGGAAGTACTAGTAACAAACCTACAGATACACACTCATCTCTCCTATCTGTCCATCTATTTTACTTCCCTGCGTGTTTAAACAATTCCACTCTGACAATAACGTAAAGGTCCACGAACTTATTATGACGCCCGCCCCGATTGGATACATCGGCATATAATAGAGCGTTTCCTGCTGATCACCTGTAATTCTTTACAGCTGACGACAGTAAATCACCTTTCACTGGAAGACGCCGAGGTGTGAGCCTATAACAGAACGTTAATCAAGCCACGCGCTTTTTTGTGGAATAACATGAGTTCACTTTGTGATGAGTGCCACTGTGCTTGTCGTTGATGGACATGAACGACCTCGTCATCTGCCAGGTCCTGCGGCGTCGGAGGCGGCAGCGTACAAGAACGGAAGTGCAGGCAACGTTGTTATAGCATGCGAGAAACCGTTGTTGGTGCAAACTATGTAAATATTGAGCACGTTTCTAAACCTTTAAATTCGTTTTACAGTAATACACTATTTTTTATATACTACTGGCAATAGGAACTCGCAGGTTCCTTTATGCATTCACCTACGAGGACTCGAAGGCGAAAGCGATCTTCTTCTTACTTTCCTTCGCAGTTGTTGTATTGATTCTTCCACGCCCCCCTTCAAAAGCTTTCTGTCCCTCGTGTGGTTTTGCACTGCCTCCAGCATCGAAGGCATTCCAAGCTTTCCGCACCACACCTGGTTTTGCACTGTCTGCGTGATCGGTGGGCCGATCACGGAGGCAGTGCAAAGCGACGATGTCGCGTGATAAGCTCACCATGTGACGTCACTTTATGCGACGTAATGATGACATTTTATGCAATATCATGACGACGTCATAGTGACGCCATGATGACCTCAAAAATTTAGGCTATCGGTGAAGTCACGATGGCGTCATATGGTGCCGTCATCACGCGGCAACGATTTTTTGCATCGTTCGTGCTGACGCCACCGACATCGACAGATAACTTTCGTGTTTGATGAGGCATCTAAGGCTTTCGCCTTAATACAGTCATTCTACACTGCATTCTACGCGCTTGGTTCAGCGCAAAGAGGCAGCTTTGGAAGGGAAAAAAAAAGAAAACTTACTGTTGTGCACACAAACGCTGCAGCTTTAAACATGTGGGCTCATTATTACATGTCAAAGCAGCCTGAACATTATAGATTCATTCTTCCTCTACCTTGATATGTGCGTCAGAAGCTGTGCACCAAAAGCTTGCCTGATTATTCTGTCCTTTTTTGTCGTTTTCCTTTATGTTATCTTCTCTGTCATTAAGCAACAATATCAAGTCATTCTTCCTAATAGAAATACCATCGGTAATTTGAATGAGATTCCTCTTATTGTATTTCCATCGCGTCGGCACAGAAAACGCTCAGCCAACCTATATTGAGTAGTAGATGGAGCGGGAAGACAAAGGTGATTCTTAGGCGAACGCATAAGGGATCCTTTGAGTTTTTTCCAAGGATCAAACTGCGACAATGACCGTCTTAGATAGGCGTATGGTGAAAAGCCCTACATGGTCGAAATTAAACTGCAGAGTACCACCTAATAACCACAAGGCGGTTATGTCGAGTAAGGCACTTGGCATCTGTTATATTTTTCATTAATTACGCACCACAACGTCACATATCATGAGGTCATATTTATTCGCCATGGATGTGGATCTAGATAACGCAGAATGAATGAAGGAAATGTGAACAATGAAGCCTTTACTCCCAAAACACTAACTCTCGACTTTCGGAGGTGTGCATAGGGACTTGTGTTTCAGCCTACAATATACTGTTCCCATAATGGCATGAGAAATCACAGCAAAAGCTTTCTAATTTGAGCCTTAGAATGAACTGATATCAATATTCAATTAACCATTTAAAGCCACCATCCTTTTTTCAGTCATAGTGGCAGCAACATGAATGCGTACGGCTCAGCATGCGTCAGATAATAGAAGAACGCAGAGCACGATGCATGAGCGTGTATAGCAATGTTCCGTAGTGTACATAAGCTTCCATTCGATCGAGTTCAAACAAAACTTAGGGAGAATGGGAATCAGCAAAACAAGGACAAGACAATCGGAGGACAAGTCCTCGGAACTTTTCACAAGCGTTTGAGCATACTAATTTCGAGCTTATAACGGAGCTTGCCTGGGACCCTGCTTCAAAAACGTTGCACAAATAACGATCGAAGAACAAAAGCAAAGGCGATCTTGTGGCTCCCGAACTTTAGTGGTGAAAGTCTTGTACGCAAATGACAGCATGGTGCCGATGAGGACATAAACGAGCTTTTTTATCGTACGAGGACGGACTGAGTACACACACAAACACAGAGCGCAGCGTGTGTACTCAGTCCGTCCTCGTACGATAAAAAAGCGCGAATTTCCAAGATGCAACACCAACTAGCTCCTGTAGCTGCTCTAATCATAAACGAGAACTCCCTCTGATGGGGTCCCTCGCTTCATTTAAGTTTAACGACTTACGCCTTTTTCTTTAATTGGTGCACGAACTGCCGTGATCGCGTTCATCATGATTGTCTTCGTACAGCTGCTCTTTTTCCCCGCAATTTGCGATTCCTGCTCCCTAAAGGGCACAATTTGGATACTGCCGAAAGCCCTGCCTCGAGCCTTCCACCCCTCTCAAAGCTATCAGGCTGTCCCGTCGTGGTTCGAGACTGTATGGCCGCACTGAAAACAGTGAGACGACCAGCAAACGGTGGGAAAATGCAGATAAATGAGTTGTGCGGGGAATGCGAATAAGTCACTCCCAAATGGCATTCGGTTTGAGTGCATGCGGCTGCCCCCGGTGTCCGCATTGTGTTTTTTTTTTTCATTGGCTTAAGTTTTACCTTTCGTCGTTATTCTGTGGTATTCCCTGCTTCGAGGAATTTCACGAACGAGTACAGACGTCGATTGGTGGATGTGCGAAAGGTAGAAAGAAAAAGTTGCTGAAAAAGAATTTTTTATGGCCTTAGACAACGAACTTGAGGACACGTGTGTATCTAACCTAACCTACGCCAACGAACTTGCGGACACGTGTGTATCTAACCTAACCTACGCTTAAATTTATGCAAAACTCCTTAACCGTTGGCTGGTATTATTTCTTACTTCGACTGCCTCTCTGTAGAGCTCGAAATACGGTGGCCGGAATTATTGTACGGATTGTTTTATTTCATGCGAGCTGGCACGAACCAAAATGCAGCTTGACATTGCTTAAGGCAGAGTTGTACAACCTAAATAACTATTGATTATCACGTTTTACCTTAGCGCTAAAGGCCGCCTTCGAAACTTGCGTTCAGTGCGAAAACCACGTTAAAAACATTTACTGTAATTAGAAAAATGCAGATGAAACAGTGAACTGAGTCAACCTTTGCTGCATTTCATAATAAATTTGGCGGCTTCGCGACAGACAACAGTTTTACACGAATTTCAAGCGAACAATTATGAATGGCCCTTTTTCGCATGCCTCAGAGGTAAAGCGTACAAGTTAGTTCAACATCGCCACACGGAAACGCTTGCCGCATGTGATGCCCATTTTTCGCTATTTTTCATTTCAGAAGTCGAGTTTAATTTTCCCCGGTTTGAAGAGGAAACGCTGGCAGTCCGGCCAGGGTTTCATTGGAGGAATCTGGCTATGCATGTGTGTGTACGTGTGTGAATCGTTTAGATTATCTCTTTATGTTTAAAAAAGCTCTTGTGGTTTCCTTGTGCATTCTTCTTGATAGGGCAACGGTCTGCCGCGATCGTGCCATCTCAGCCCTGATTACGAAGAACGTCCCCGTAAGCTCTCTCATGCTAGGAAGCAAGACTCCCGCATAATTCAAGTAGACCAAAGGGGAACGTATACCCTTGCTTGTGTTGGTGAATTTTAAAACTGCGGCGTTTGTGGAACGGTTTGCACAGTCATGAATACAGATAACGTTGTCGTGATTGCAACGCACGATCAGCTTTCTGTATATCGGAGCAACTACTCAAAATACCATCCGGCTGCTCAAACCAGAATTTGAATATTTAACGAGTGCCAAAATAAATGAATCGCGAAGAAAAAAAAAATTACACAAAACGGCAAAAAGACGTGAACACAAAGAGGGAGGCGTAAAGCAATAAAAGAGAAAAATGTAACGCTGCTACTCTTTTAACGTTGCACGTATACTGAACGGTGTAAGTGCAGAATATTTAGAATGAGTATCCGCCAAGTCTTCGTGCTTTGCGAAGTAAAAGTGAATCGACGAACGCCGCACGAGTTGTGCTCGTCTGCGCACTCTCACCCAGCCACGTTACGCATTTCCGCATAAAATTCAAGATTCGACGGGAAATCATGCAACAGCGCCTGACCAGATTATAAATCACCCTCCAATTCCGTCTTGTGAACAGAGTATTAATCCTTGGTGAAATAAACGTATTGCTTGCTTTGGTAATGACGGATGAATACTGCACTTCGTACCCAACTAAACGATTGCCACAACGAGAAATTCGCGTCGGAAGTATAGCAAGGCCAAACAATGCAAATATCAGTAACGAGTGCACCGCTCAAGAAATTTCAGTGTCCGTACAAGGTATCTCACCCGCTTTATTTTAATGTAGCGCTTTTTTTCGTAGTCTCTATTTGAGGGTGTTTCTCTTTATAAACAACTAAGCAGAACCACGTAGTATAATGATGACACAGGTGTCTACACTTTGATCTGTGAAGTTTGCGGTACAGTACTCGGGCATTCAAACGCGACCTGGACATTAAAGGTTAATCTGGACACTAAAGGTTATGTTGGCTCTGATATTAGTGTTCGAGTGAAAATTACGCTTGTATGAGACGAGCTGCATACGCTGCAAAACGAAGATAAGTGCATTAATTATCCCTAAATTTTCGCGTTTCCATACGGGAGGACTTTACTTACACACCTCAGTCTCCAACTCATTTGCCAATAAACGACAGATCATTGCCAACAAACGACATGCGTCGGTGAAGCGCTGGGGCAGCACGTGTGAATTGAGATTCTTCGATTTTACTTGTATCGCGATTGCTTTGGAAAAAATGCCTAATTAACAATATTAATTGCGTTGTTTGGGTTTTTTACGAACGTTGATGATATTTCGCACGCGGGCATTGTTAAATCGCATTTCACCATGTCTTTCTATTTTGTTTTTTCTAGCACGTACTCAGTGTTGTTGCTTTATAAGTGAGAAGCTAGGCACCTGGCGGCCCGAACGCTGCGCGATGTCGCTTATATACAATATTGAAATATTACTCATAATTTGGTGTAGCTGTATCTGCATTCAGAAACCGCTATATATGCCTACATGTAATTTCGCTCCGACATCATTCATTATGGCAAATCGTGGAACGTAAGGAAAAAGCAAATATTTTAATAAGGGATCATCAGTGACTGCAAAACGTTCTGTTAACGCATACCGCCATCACCTCAACATGCTGAAGTTTCTCCTGAAACGCTTGAAATGTCCTAAAATGTGAAATCTTGCCTCCTTCTGTTTTTTTGTAATGCCGCACAGCGCCCTGTCTCCTACGTCGAAGAAAAGCCATGCTAGGGCCTTTTTAGGGGCGAGAACCTTAGTGTTTCGACTTGTCGGCGTGCCATGCCATCGTCATAGTTCATCATCAATTGAATTTTGAATTTAAATTTATTGACATAAAATAGTCTATAAAAGCTTCGGCAGATCTAACGCGTTGTGGGAATCGGTCTCATGCGAAGCAGTCAGCGAGTATTTCTAAGCTGCATTTTATGGCTTTGTGCCAAGCGTTGTGGGTGGATCGACGTTTTTTTTGTAAGTGTAGTAGCTATGTGCACATCGCGGGCTTACCAGGCTCATCGACAACACTCGCGTTTAAAGAGTAACTTAAGGTGGGACGTAACGTCCGCCCTCACGTTAGAGTACACACGTCAGTATTATCGAAACTAAGTGCACTTTATGGTGCAATAATGTCAATATCACACGTAGCTTTCGTTAATGTATTCCACCGGGGTCGATCAATGCTTCAATATTGCTTGCTGAATCATAGGAATACAAATGTGGGGTTTATTAGACTGCTATAAAATCGGAGCCAACACTGAAACCACAGACGTTAATCTGATATGACGCCTTCGTCGTAGGAGTACATATGTAGTGTTTCTTGCTTTCTTGTAAAATTACATAGTCAGCATCACAACCACAATTCACGTTGCACCGACATTACGCCTGCATAGGGTGTTCTCCCAAAGCAGTTTCCAGACATGGCGTGGCTCTGAGCTAGCATAGCTTACTGCCACGTAGAATGCTTTGGTTGGATTCCTGCTGGGATCCAATTTATAACAAACTTCGGGATCCCAACTTTAGTGTCCTAATCGTAAAGCCGCCTCTAAGTGGCCTGACGGCATACGGCAATACTGCAGCAATGCGGACGCCGACCGCTATAACGCACGTTGCATCGACGCTGCGGTCAATGTGTTATGTCACCAGCATTCGACGATACCGCTGGCTATTAGAACAAACAGGCATACAGAGATGCCCTAAACAAGGTGATCAACATGAACGCAAGCGACATGGTTAACCTGCCGGCCTCAATGTACCTGACCACCAGCAAGCCCTACATGACCACGGCCAGGATCGACGTAAGCGACGTCCTTGTTAATAGAAACATGGGCACCTTGTGCTACGACTAGCGGGACCAACGCGGCAACCTTTTGTGACTATGGCTTGAATTTCAAACGTGCACGGTAGGCATTGTCGCCCCAGCCAGGACGAAGCACATCTCTGCCGAACACCCTCAATAGAATTGAAATGAGCGCCCGTGGGAGTGCGAACCACCACAACCACGGCATATGCCAGAAAAATGTCTCGTGTAAGAGGGTACAGTTCCTTTTTGCGCAGGCAAACGCCATAAGTATGCACAAGCCACATAGAGCCACATACACCAAGGCAGTCTTCGGATACGTTATGCGCAGTACACAGAAGATGGTCTACGTAGCACATTTCCAGGGCTACCAGCCTCGGCGGTCTATACCTCACCAACGCAAAAGTTGACTTCAGTTTCGGACATGTCGTCGGCTCTATCGAAACAGTTTGTCGACGACATGACCCCGCTAGCAAACAGGCCTCTAAACAATGTCTTCAACCGGGCTACCACCTTCATTCGGTGCCACAAGTACAACAATCACGCCACGCGTGCCGCTCTCAACGTACAATATGTGCACGGGAACGTGCACGACCTCGACAAAGATGCTGTGCTTGCAGAAATTACCTTCTTAGCACTTTCGGAAACCTGGAGCGATGAGCCCACTGGAACCACGGGATTGCAATGTGTCGTCCACAGCAACTAGGAGGTGCGGAGGCGTGGGCACATATAAGAACACAGCGATGCGTAACTTCAACGTAGGCCGCATCCCACTTCGCCGGCCGCCAGACACCAAACACACACAGACAAGCAGCGGAATTGGCGAGGTCGGCGTTGCGCACATTATTCACAATAACAAAAGCATTGCACTCTCCGCCGCCTACCTGAGAACTGTCAAGAACCCCTTCCACGCATGCACACGGGTTCGTGAAACGTGCTTGCGTTCTCGATCATAACGGACAAGTAAAGGCACTAATATCGGCTTACCGCGTCTGGCGGTGGTGATATGTATGTTGCTGTTGGAAGCCTTGCGGAACTGTAAACAACTGGTTATATAAGACATGTGCGACTCTTCAACATAAGAGTGTGCGTATACCATTTGCGCCTATCTTGAGCGTCATTTCGTAGCTTCTCGATTAATGTAAAAAATTACGCCACAGTCACCATCCCACCGCATACTTCACATTGCATCGATTGCCATGGTACGTGCGTTCTGCCGAATTTTTTGGCCATTGAAAGAGAAGTCGTGTTATTCCCTCTGATTTCTGGGCGAAATTGGCAACTTCTGTAGTTGCAAGAGAAAACGTAGAGTGCATTCCATTCTGTTTTCTTGTGTGTCTTTTGTGTTTGTTCGAACGTCCGAACATTTCTTGCGCACTATGTCTCGCTTGCTATAATGTCTTCGTTTTAGGCCGCACTCTTTTTGCTATGTACTCCGCGCCTAAAGGGGACCGAATGGTTGACGTTACACACGACGCCAACTTCTGCGACACATACGTTTAATGAAATAACGAAAAAAAAAACAGACCCGTACAATAAATTCTGACTTCGCAAACACTCGACGAGAAAATCAGTCAGAAGTAAACGTCTCATTGTCTATTTTCTGTTTTTAGGTTTTTTCGCATTTTTTGGTCAGCGTCGCCCACACAAGTCGGGGAATGAACTACCGACAGCGAGAAACTGAAATTTGGACACTTCGTCGTTGGCCGCACGACGAAAATAAAGAAACAGAAAACGAAAGCCCCGTTCTTTCTCGCTGTATCTTGCCGTCTTCACGTTACCTCTCCCGAAAGTGGCCGAAGCCTTCGTCGCTCTCCCAAACTACTTCCGTGCCGAGGCGGAACTGCGCGGAAACCCGCGACGCGTGACTGCCGGATGTAGACAGCGCGCAGGGAAAGAGTCTACGCGACCAGAAGCAAATGTACTCGATAAAGACAGACTCTTCCGCCTCAGACAAATTCTTAATAGCTCTTCCGAGATTGAACTGCTACTTTCGAGTAGCACTCGGACTTTTATAGAACCGCCCCTAGAACTTTTGATTTACAGTAAGTCAATGCTATGGTTATAGGTACGGTAACTCTAAGCTTTCGGGAACACTTAGGTTAGACAGAAATTGAACCAGAATTAGTAAGTGGCGTACTTTCAACAGCGTTATTGCGTACGTTAGGTTAGAAGACTCTCTCGCTACCTAAATACTCACTATTCTGAAATGTTAACAGGAAAACACTGCGTAAGTTTAAGAAGAAGACTATGTACAAGTAATGAAACCAATAAGAATATATGCTATTTGCCTATATGTTGTAGCATTGTCATAAATATATATGTGTTTACGGTGCCGAGTGATATATTACAGATGCTTGTATGTAAATTACAATTGCGTTCTTTTGACTAAAAGTCGCCATGAGAAATGCGTGATGGTCTGCTAAGCCGTTCTCTTCACAAATAACTCATGTCACAGTTTTTAGCTGTAACGAGAGATCACATCAGTCTTAAGATAATGAAATCGATAATTCATATATCGCGCACATCGAAGGATGTACGCAGCAACAGATTCTTGCAAGGTGCACAGAGTGTACCCCTCAAGACATCCAGCTATCGCGGTATAAGAAATAAAGTAACCATAGAATAAAAACAATGGGACGGCAGAATCCCTAACAAAACCTGTGTCAGCGGCGTGGTGACGAAGCACAGCTGTATACATGGTCAACTTATACTGTTCTCTACTGTCATAAAAAAAGAAAGAAAAAAAACCTATAACAACTTACCTGTATTCAATAAAATCATGTTCAGTCACTAATGAATTTGATGAGTTTTACAGTAAATCTCAAAAGGACAGAATGAAGGACAAGCCCAACACGGACCCGTCCCTCAAACAGTGACACCCAACAAAGAGAGGAATTGAAAACCTAGACAAGAGAGACAAGCGGAAAAGAACAGAATGGAAGGCTTGTTAGTCAAGACGAGCTCATCGGAGATCCATTGTATATAAACACTTGTGAGTCAAGATCAAGAGAAACCGTAGAATGTAATCTAGAGATTATTTCCCTTGGAGGTGGTTTCCCTAGGTGTTGGGATGATATTTTTAATTTTTATTTTCTCTTCTTCAATAGAAATTTTAGTACATTTTGTTCTTTTATCTCATTTACCGATTTTCGCCCAACTCTAGTTTAATGTTCTCTACTGCTTGAAACTCCCGTGCTTCTTCCTGGGTATTCGCTCATTAATTAAGCTGATGGTTCATCATTACCGTTATCTTAAGGTCTCAAATTGCTTAGTTGCAGTTTTATATGTATACATGCACTCATGATTCACATAATGCACGCTCTGAGCCTGTAAGAACATTCACCGGTCAACGAGTTTTTATTCTTCCGAAGCAAAATGCGAGTATTCGTAAATATTACCCACTTATTTTCCCCTTCAGATATTTTGGAAAAGCACAGTCTTCAGTAAACCATCTTTGGCTGGCGCACTGGTCATTTGACGTCTTGCGCCAAAGGGTCTTCTATACCAGACTTGCGGAGGAGTTATACGTTGAGTGAAACCAGCAGCGACGACGCTTACGTGGAGCTTCTATTGAGGAGAGAGACGTGAACGTGAGGATGTAACGGTTCATTACCTGCGTTTATGTTTCAATCATGGGAACGAAGCCTTAGAAAAGGAAAAATGACTCGCTAAAATCCTGCACTGCAGACATTGCTTTCTGGCTGTATTGCGGAAGCGGCGTCGATGGATGGCAACAGAAATGATAGGGGGCGTATTCCCGGAGTGTTTGGAGTACAAAGCGAGCTGAAATTTATTGCGCGATTAGTGGCGCAGACGGCAGTAATTGCACCTGCAGCTATTATTGCAGCCTGCCATATTATACCCGTGCAGGCTACAGATTTCGCTAATACCACGCACGGAATGTCTCACTATTACTCTGCTAATTTCGCTCACGTTTCTTACATTAAGTTATAGTACTGAGCGGAAGGCAAGTTTGTCGAATGTAAAGAAAGCAGTTGGGCGCGGCGGGCTCGACGATCGACGCGCGGAAGCTGGAGCTCAGTAAATGAACGGAGACGAGCGCTGGGGCGAGATTAAAGAAGGGCCCATAAATTGGTGGCTACATACGGAAAACATAATAATCAATCGAGCACGTTCTGCAGCGTAAAACCCGTTGAAGATTGCCGGAATACTACGCGGAACCATTCTCAATAACTGTTCTTTTTACTATTCCCATTTAATGTTTCTTTTCCTGATTGCTGTACATCGGATTCTTCCTTTTATTGAGCACTGTATAGCTCTTTGAATGAAAGAATGAATGAAATATTAACTGCGGAAATTGTTTCGTGCACTGCAATTTGTGCTAGAGAGGATCGGGGGGTATATGTTCTTGTACTGGGCTATATAAATGCATTTGATTTAATGGACCACTGTTTCCAAAGGCTCTTGCAGAATGAGTTTCTATGTGTTGCATTTTATATTAGAGTTGGTACGACTCATGTGCTGATCAATATTTTGCTGCTAAGTGATACATTTTTTCACTTTTTTTTCGAGTGTCTTGTTTTCAGCGTAATTGTACCGCACCGTATCTACTATGGATATGTCGTAATGTTAAATTTCGACCAATATCTAATCGATTTCAGTCTCTCTTCCTCTCTAGTAACCAAAAATTTCATAATTTATTGCGGAAAGAAGTGCGCTCGCTTCTTTTGTTCCTACTTTTATTGAACCTGACACTAATGCAAAAGGGGCAGCTCAAGTTATCCTGACCGTCACTGCCACGAAAGTGCTCGTTCTTTCTCTAGCGACGGCGTCACACCTATGGCCGCGGGTTATTTGCGCGAACTGTTGCTTCGCGTTGGAAAACCTTCCGAAACATCAACAGCCACAGCGTCGCTGCAACAGGACGCGAGAGGACGCGTCGGAAGGCATTGGGTCTCTCGACTGTTTACTCACGTCAAGCTGCTTCCGTCTCCCATTTCCAGAAACCGCGCCCTGTGGCCCCCGGATTGCCGCTTGCCCTTTCCACGTCATCGCCAACACTCTCGCTCGTAAGCCTAGAGGTCAAACCGCTCTTAGGGGAGCCGGTGACATGGCGCTCGTCGAATGCTTATTTTCTCACCCTAAGAGACATCTCTGCCAAGAAGACTGTTGTAGTTTTATATGTTAATTGTTTTGCCTAAAAGCTGGCTTAGGGTGCTCCGGTGGCAAACGAACTTAATGCACAGGTTGAATGGGCAATAGTAAAGCTAGTAAATAATACTGAAGTGAAACGCGGAAATTATTAGGTTGCTTTAATACATTATATCAATAAAATTTTAACAACGCACAACCTAGAGAAATATTACCGTGAACAGGTGGGTGGCATGAGCATGCGTAGACGAAAATACTTCAGTACTTTTAGATTTCTGGCAGTTAGCAACCCGTTTATTTCGTGGTTTCGCTATCGGCGTTATTTTTACGTGAAGAGAGCTTGCTTCAAACAACATAATAAAGAGTGTCTATGCTGAATACAAACATGACAATAATATTTATGTGTGTGCTTAAAAGTGATTATTCCTTGTCTGTTGGTCTTTTAAGCAGCTTCTTATTGAAGATGACACTGCTGCACCTTATTTTCCAGCTGATATGTAAAAAAAAAGTTTGTACACAGGAAGGATGGAGGTGCACTATTCGTGTGCCACATTTCAGAGCTCAGGAAAGAAAGGAAGACGAAGTGATTCTTTGTGGAACACGTCTTGCTCGTCTCTGTCTTTTCTGGACTTTTCGCTGCATTTGTGAGGTCTATCGCCCCGTACATCGCGGTGATGGATGTGCAACCTCACGAGGCACCATCCGGTTCCGGTTCGACCGCGGGCATTGCTTCGAGGAAGCGAGGAAACACATCCAGCGAGAGCGATGACACCGAGCTGTACTCCGCATCAGGCGACGAGTCCTCGGAAGACGGCTTTCAACCCGTCCTGTACCGCAAGGCCAAACGAAGGATCATCAACGCATCTTCGGCCTCAAGTACGGCCACCGTGAAAACAGCGCCTCAGAGATGGCCTCATTCCATCCTGTTTGTGCCGCAGAACGCTACCGACAGTCTACGTGTCCTGAACAGGCAAGCGCTCTCCTTGTATCTTGAGAACACCGTGCCGAACGAGATCAAAGATGTACGACTAAACACAAGGAGAAACATCCTGGCAGTCGATGTGATGAACCCGAGTGCGCTGAGCACGCTGCAACAAGTAACGAAACTGGGAAACATCACAGTCAAGTCCATCATACCAGCCGATGGTGCTACCACAGCAGGAGTCATTTACGACATTGATACTGAAATCCCTAACGTAGACCTTCCAGTGCTTATAAAACCAGCGAGTCAAGACAACGTCATTGTGAACGTCGGCCGCCTTGGCAATACACGGTGTGTGAGGGTAACGTTCAAAGGTGACTGTCTTCCCTCCTACGTGAAGGTTGGCCACTTTCGTCACCAGGTTCGACCATTTATTCCTAAACATATGCAATGCTTCAACTGCCAAAAGATCGGCCACGTGAAGGGTGTCTGCAGGAACTCGGCAGTGTGCCCTCGGTGTGCAGAACCGCACTCGGAAGACAACTGTAGCGCAACCGTACTGAAGTGCCCTAACTGTCAAGGTTCTCACAGCGCTTCTTCCAAAGACTGTCCGCGCATAAAGAAAGAGATTTCTATTCTTAAGCAAATGGTGCGAGACAGCTCAACCCACAAAGAAGCCGCTGAGAAAGTCCGGCGAAGACGACGTCGCCGTCGAAGGTCTTCACGACGGACAGCGCCGACTTCAAGAAGTAAGTCGACTCATTCGGGAAGACCGCCAGCTGAAGTTTCCAGCACGGCAAACGCAGACGTTGGAAAAGAGCAAATGGGCAGATCTCTCTTCCAAAGAATGGCCGCCACTTACGCGTACTCGACGTTTGGAAGAACTACAGCGGAAGCCGCCTTCATCAGAGCAAACTGCTACAACAGAGGACTTGCCGAATACAGATCAGCAAGTGATAGCTCTTCTGCGACCCTTAATTAATGCCATTCGCGTGTTGTTGAGCAACATGCATACAACATCAGCCAGAAGTGCACTGCAAGTACTGGACGCTCTGAGTCCAGTACTGGCAGCCCTTGAGTAGATAATGGCTCACCCGCCACTGTCTTTCAGGGAAGAGGTCCGAAAGGCAGTGATTTTCCAGTGGAATGCCCGGGGACTGAAATCACGCATCGCCGATTTCCGTCGGTTCGTGTACATCAACATGTTTCCCATCATCATCATCACCTGCGAGCCAAACTTGCCGAACGCAATCAGACTCTCCGGATATGAACCATTCATGTCTTCAACAACTGCTGAAAACAGCAAGGTTCTGATGTTTATTCGCCGCGACCTTACTTACATTCATCTACCGGTATCACCTCATGACGACAATCAATATATATGTGTAACAGTGAAGAAGAGGCTTACCGTCACGGTTGTGGGCGCCTACCTATCTCCATCAAGTCGATTTGACGATAAAAGACTGCAAGGCATCCTGTCATCATCTCCCCACCCGTGCGTTATCATCGGGGACTTCAACGCTCACCATACACTCTGGGGAAGTAGCAAGATCAATGCTAAAGGCAGAAATTTGGTGTCCTTCGCTTCCGACAATGAACTATTCTTGCTAAATGACGGCAGTCCAACATTTCTGCGTGGTTCAACGTATAGCAGCTGTCTTGACTTGGCGTTTGTGTCACGAAGCCTCGCCAGGCGTGCTTGGTGGTTCCCGGACATAGAAACGCATGGGAGTGACCACATTCCCACATATGTTAAGATTGAAGGATTCTCCCCTTCTAAGATACGCAATGGCATTCAAAGAGTGGACTGGACAAAATTTCAGTCTCGCATGGAAGAGCAATGTCAAGCGAATAGCTCACTTGCCTTAGAGGAGATAATCAAGAGCACGATACACGATACTACGTGTACTCTCACATGCTCTTCGAAATTAACGGAATTTGACATCGAGTTAGAGCGACTTCGAGCAATCCGACGACGTGCTGAACGAAGATACCGACGCACGGAGGCAATGGAAGACTTACGGACCGCTCGACGTCTACAGAAGAAGATTCAGCGCCGCATAGATAAACTCGAATCGCAACGTTGGACTGTTTTTTGTGAGTCCCTTGACCCTCGTAAACCTTTATCGCTATTGTGGAGGACGGTACGAGGTCTGCGCACAAAACCCATTCAGCGGTCACCATTCAAGGCGCTAGCTCTCTCTCAAAAGCGACCAGATATTGACGTGGCAGAAGAATTTTGCGCCAGATTATCTGGGCAACTCACAGCACCAAACAGCCTATTACCCTCGAGCATCTGTCTACAACCACGAGATCCCCGCATGGATTTGCCATTTTCCATCCATGAACTCAAGGCAGCGCTAGCTTTGTGTGGACACGCGTCGGCACCAGGGCCAGACGGAATTTCGTACAGAGCCCTGTGTCATCTGGGCGAACGCGCGAGAACTTGTCTCCTGGAGTTGTACAACAAATCCTGGCAGGATGACACGCTCCCGACAAGCTGGAAGACTAGTCGCCTGGTTCCACTGCTGAAGCCGGGCAAGTCACCGCTGGAGCTCTCATCCTACCGCCCCATCGCATTGGCCAGTTGTGTAGGCAAAGTTATGGAGAGGATGATCCTCGGACGCCTGGAGTGGTACTTGGAGTGCAACAATACATACCCAGATGCCATGGCAGGATTTCGACGTGGTCGATCATCAATTGACAACGTAGTCGACCTGGTCACCTACGTTCAACACGAGAAAGGCCGAAAGCGTCTCTGCGCTTCTTTGTTCCTCGACGTCAAAGGGGCGTATGACAACGTTAGGCATGAAGCCATCCTCACCGCTCTCGAAGAGGTAGGAATAGGCGGTCGGATGTTACGTTGGATACGTAGCTATCTCTCAATGCGATCCTTTTTTGTGAGCACCGAGGACGGCCAAACATCTCCACATTATAGCTACCGTGGCGTCCCTCAGGGCGGCGTACTCAGTCCTGTGCTGTTCAATCTTACGCTGATTGCCCTCCTTGAGCACCTGCCAAGCACAGTTAGGCTATCAATGTACGCGGATGATCTCTGCATTTGGACGTCCGCCGTAACACGCCTACAGTTGCGAGCGAGAATTCAAAGAGTTGCCACTCAAACTGCCCATTACCTCCGTAACAGAGGCTTGGAAATTTCTTCCGAGAAGTGCGCTCTCGTGGCGTTTACGCGCAAGCCTATGAATAACTACAGCGTAATAATCAACGGTCAAGCTATACCGTATATTCGATCACACAAGTTTCTGGGTGTCATAATTGACAGAGACATATCATGGAGCCATCACGTATCGTACCTAAAAAAGCGGTTGATTGGCGTCTGTCATCTGTTGAAGTTTTTCGCTGGGAAGACTTGGGGAATGTCCCCAAGTGCCATGCTACAGCTGTACAGGGTACTTTTTCTCGGCTTCCTGCGGTACAGCTTGCCTGCATTAACCAACGCAAGCAAACAAGCCTACGAACGTTACAAAGTGTTCAGGCCCAGGCATTCCGGATTTGTCTAGGCTTGCCTCTTAGTGCATCGACGGCGGCTTCTATAGCGATCGCCGGAGACCATCTCATCAAGACACACATTGACGTTGAAACACTCAGGACACATATAAGGCATCTGGCTCGGACTCCGCGTCACCACCTAGCCTCTTTACCAGCAGACAGACCACGCGCATCTTTTTGCCAAACGGTAACCGCTTACCGCGAGTGTTTACCAACATGTTTCATGCCCGCCGCGAGACCTTCGATTCCTCCGTGGTGCCTGACTCAGCCCAACATCAGCCTAACAATACCTGGCATCCGGAAAAAAGCGGATATGTCGTCACCTGCCCTTAAACAGCTCGCTTTACTTCTGCTATATGAGAAGTACCAAGGCTATGTACACGTATACACTGACGGCTCCGTTTTGCCAAACAGCTCAACTGCAGCAGTTGTGATACCGATCAAAGCCACAACACTCAAATTCAAGACCTCCCACCTTACGACATCGACGGCAGCAGAGCTCGCAGCGCTTCGTGTCGCATTACATTTCATAAGTGATGAACGGGCACAAAAATGGACTATGTTCAGCGACTCCAAGGCGGCACTGCAGTCTCTTCTGTCACCTTTACGACGCGGCCCGCAGGAACAACTTGTATTTGAGATTGCAGAAGAGACGCACCATTTAACTGAGAAAGGGCACGAAATAACTTTTCAGTGGCTTCCAAGTCACTGTGGAATTATCGGCAATGAACGGGCCGATCAAGCTGCCCGTTCCGCCCATACTGAAAACAATCAACTCTTAATACCGCTCTCCAGAACTGACGCTGCACGGAAGCTCAGCGTGCTTGCTCGCCAACTCACCATGTCGCAGTGGAACGAGCCACACTTCCAGCACGCACGACTATATGGCCTAGACCCAACACTCAGCCTTCGAATTCCCCCAGGACTTCGTCGAGGTGACGCTACCCTTCTGTGCATGTTATGGTTGGGTGTCGCATTTACCTGTGCGTACGCGTTCCGCATAGGAATGGCCGACACCGCAGCTTGTGACCACTGCGGAAGTGATGAAACAATTAAGCATATTCTGTGCGACTGTCCACAGTACTGTTCGCAGAGACAGTCACTTTGCAACGCGCTTGACAAATTGGACAACCGAACTCTTTCAGAAGAAAGAATCCTGCGCCACCGACAGGACTTTACGTCTCAGAAGAAGGCTGTGCAGGCGCTAATGCGCTTTGTGCGTTCAACCGGGCTATCAGAACGGCTGTGATAGGACATCCTGCATGTATGTGCATGTGTGCATGTTTTGTTTTGTTTTTATTTTATCTCCCTTTCTCTCTGTCCTCTTTCCGACTCCTATATCCCCACCCCTGTGCAGGGTAGCAAACCGGTCGCTCGCACCAGGTTAACCTCCCTGCCTCTTCCTTTTCATCTATTTCTCTCTCTCTTCAGAGCTCAGTCTGACTGTTGAATGAACTGTAATCGAAGAAACCCAAGATATATCGATATGACAATACATCTCGGTTGTAGGTTAATTTAAATACCAATAAAAATAACGATTGTTCCAAAAACATTTGATATCAGGTTTGGGAAAGCACTTTACAGAAATGACTGCGCTGAATGCAATACAATACAACTAAAGAGAGAGCAGAGAATGACGGCAGCATTCCAACAGCAACCATAGTGATGACAACTAGTTCTTTTCTTTTTTTCCCCTCAGAATATTGCTACAGTGCCGATATTACCGATCGCGAAGAAATTACCATGCCTTTGCAGAAAAAGAGAGGGATATGAAGGGATAATCCTGTGCGGGCTGTTCATTTTTCGCTGTGATACGCTGTAGCTGTAAAGCAAGTGCGATTCCCTTTAGATAACGCTATAGAAAGAGCGGAGGCGAGAGACACCGCTCTCATGAGACACTCACTAAATCACTTTGACGTTGTTAGTCGATTAGATTATCCCCCCACCCGCCGAAACTTGCTGTTGCTGCACCTCGCCTTGTGTTGCCCTATACTTCGGGAATCAACCCACCAGTGAGCAAGCGACGGTGCCACGTGTTTGCGTCATCGAATGATGTCAGTGATGAGCACCTGGAAGTCTTTAACGTGGACCTAAACCTACGCACACGGGCCTCTAGCATTTCGCCTCCATCGAAATGCGGCCGGCGCGGCCGGCTTTCGAAGCTATGTCCGCTCGGCCAGCAGTCGAGCACCATAACCACTAGACCTGCACTTATTAACGCGTGAGCGTTAGAGAGCTCGTGTCGCAGAAATTTCGGTGTCGGCGTCGCTACCGACGCTTGTGATCGAAAAATTGTCCGTGAGCGAAAAATCGAGAAAGATGCAAATAAAATAAACAATAAAAACCATCGGTCCCATTGAGGATGGCACCCCGGCCGTTTGCGTGGCAAGCAGATGTCCTACCAGAAAGCCACGATGTTACTTGCAGCTGCTTCGGAAAAAAACACTACATAACTGCCATGTAGTGGAAGGAGTCTTCTTAACGCATTTTGTTCGGCAGGTGTCACGACGAAATTGAGCCCATTCGGCGATTCGTAGGCGCATTGGCGAGACCATCAAACTAGGTTTCTTGCGCGACGCCATGCTTCGAAAAAGGCCGGGATAGTGCAGCCATTGCCGCTAAAAACACACACGAACTTTCAAACAGCTCTAAAAATGGACAGCTATGTCCATCTAGCGGAAACCATATCAAGCCAACTCCTGGTTTCTAGAGGAGGCGCTGTTGAATCAAACAGCTAACGCTAGATAATGTGCTGCCATCAGTGAGGCATTGTGAGAAATATGGCTCGACTCTTTATGGCCTCCGAGATGGCGGGCGCGCGGCGTATATCTCGGAGGCCATGCGACTCTTGCCCAGGGAAGTGCTTTAGATCGAAAACCTGTACCATTACTAAGATACATCGCGCGCGCGCGCGCGTGCGTGTGTGTGTGTGTGTGTGTGTGTGTGTGTGTGTGTGTGTGTGTGTGTGTGTGTGTGTGTGTGTGTGTGTGTGTGTGTGTGTGTGTGTGTGTGTGTGCGTGTGTGTGTGTAACAATACACATTAATAAGTATGCACTTAGTGGGTGAAGTGCGCACTAATGGCCGGATTTCGCTATCGCGTTCAACTCTTAAAGGCGAAGCTTAAGGGTCTCCCAATTTTTGCTCTACAAGTACATACACACGTCCCATCATTCGTACACGAAGACATGCCGTGTATATCTTCACGGCCAACACACCAAAGCTCTCTGTGTGTACGCCTGACGCAGGCATGCATCTCGAGCAGCAGAGAATCGCACAGGTTCAAATATACTCGTACAAGATATCCATTCATTGGTGCGCCTTCTCTCTTTTAGTGTGATCTGCGATGATAGGGCACGTGTAACCGGCTTATACGCTTGAAATGCGTCTGCAACATCTCAAGGTGCCAACGCTGCTCTCGGAGTCAAGTTCCGAGGATCATCGCTATCTCTTCCCCACTTTCCATCCTCTCGCCTAATATTTTCTCTCCCTTTCTTCCGAGCCATTCGTCTCGCATAGAGGGCCGACGGGAAGTCTGGCGACGGCTATCTGCTTCCTCATCCATCCAATATTTATGGCTACGAAGCTAGCGACGTGAATATGACAGACGGCTTTCTTTACGCTGAGCCCCACCAGAAACGGCGTCGCTATCTCACTTCCTGCCTTCTTGGAGGGAGAACGTTCTTTTTTTCCCCCTGCGTTTCCGAGTATTTTCCTCCCCATAGGCTCTCCTTTCCATAGACATGACCATCGCATTCGCGAGCACTTCTCGTGGGAGCTGTAGGGAGACCTGAACTTAAACGTATAACCGAGTCATTCCCCCCTGTCATGCGTCTCGGTGAGCTGATGGCTGCCGTGACATAAGCGCCGTGCCTGATAGGCGCCTCCGGAAGCCAGTACGCGTAACAAAGGAGGATAAGAAAAAAATCGCAGAAATATGAGAAATGTACGGGCGGCCACCGTTTACGTAGTGTTAGTCATTGTGACTTTATTTTCATCTCGCGCCATATGCTTTCGCCATTTGTGCAGTCTAAGAGACCAAAGTAGGACTGAGCGATCATGGTTGTGACGCCCATTCACAAAGTAATGATATAATGTTAGCTCTAGCTTCCGTTCTCACTTTAACGCCCTTAACGCGTTTCGTAAACAAGTTTGGCGAGTTTGACGCAGATATAAGTACAAGGTTGGCTTGTGAATACGTGTCTAATAAAAAAGGTTGAGCCTCCTTGAATTTGAAAGTTTGAAATTTTATTTAACATAAGACATGTATTGATTACAACAAACACACTTTCGGGACCCGAAAAACTTGTTAATGGGTCCCTACCGAAGTTATCTCTAGTGAAAAACATATACAGCACTTGTTAATATACACATTGTAATAAGATCAAACAGAAGTGTCTGAATTAAGTAGAAGAAACAAATACAGCACAAAAGAAAGTGTCAGACAAATTACAATTTTTTGCCGCAATGCTTATTACTAAAACGCATTTCAGGAAGGTAAAAAGGGGGAAAAAGGAAACTGTGAGCAAGAGTTTCTTCTAGGGTTTGCTTGTTGTTTGAGAAGCATTACGATTGCGATCGGTATAGGACAAACGAAAGATGACCGAAATGAAAATATTACACTGACACTCGCAATATGATTGTTTGCGCTAATTATACTGAACAGATTAAGATATCTATAATCACAATATCTGTGTTGTGCAAATCAAAGCGTAGATAAACTCCGCTAACCTTCGGCGTGTGTCTGTGGGGCCTTGTGAGCCGTCTACGAAATAAGAGTTTAATATAGAACACTGCAGAACGGCGGCTAGCACAGTGAAGACACGCGTAAAGCATAATACAAGAATTTGTACCTGAATAAAGCGATACTAACTGGGTAATAGTATAAACAGAGCAATTGAACAGAATACAATAGCATACATTTTCCTGCCTTTAGCGATTCCGCTTGCATTTGACAGAGTTTTGATGTATTCTTGAGCAGCATATGTGTGCTAGATCGCACGCCAATGTACTATATAAATCGGGGACATAAAACCTAATAGCATAGATTATAAATGAATAAAATTTCTGTTAGGTGTATGAATTAAATTTCATACGTCGAAGTCTTCTACGTTCACCTTCACTGAACAAGAAAGAGTCTCCGAATATTTTACGAGATATAACTAGGGAGACGCAGTATAACTGTAATTTGTACTCTTGCTCACTAATATACTTTGACTTTTCTTGTTTACAGTAACAAAAGAAAAAGCATGCTGGATGGACCACAAAGATATAGTGTTCGATTGTACTGAAATGTTAAAAAAGGCGGCCGTATTGCATATATAGGAAGGAAGAAACGAGCGGAAAGACAGGAAGGTTAGCCAGTTCTTAGACCGGCTGGCTACCCTGTGCTGGGGGAAGGGGTAAGGCGGATAAAAGATCATAGAAGAGAGATGTTACAAAAAAAGGAGAGTAAGAAAAGGAAAAAGTGAGCAAAAAAGGAAAGGAAATATGACACTGCTTAGAGTCTGTCTATAAGACCAGTTGTTCGCAAGAAGCGCCATAGTATATATGAATAATTTGACAAAGGAGGACCGGTCACCCCACTCACTCAAAACCCTTGGTCTACTTATTCAAGCTTATGCTATCGATTTAGGATACACTTGCCAGACACTTCCTAAAATTGCCGAGCAAGCTAGCGCAAGGAACACATACTTCATTTATCACTTATGTAAATTATGAGTGAGTTATAAATATGTTTAAGAAAGAGAGTGAGAGGTTTATTATGCTGAGTAGTCGGCCTGAAATAATGTTCTCACCTGCTACTCGCCGTCGGGAAGGAGGAATAGCTGTAAAGAGAACAGAAGAGAGAAAAGGTTGATTATGAGGATGAAGGTGCTGATGGAACAACACTTTTAATGCCAATGGTCTCTTCATAAATTTTTGCCCATTTGCTTGCAGTGTAAAAATTGTTGGAAGCGTTGGTAATACACGTGTATTCAGCCGATAACGAGAATCACGCGAATGTGCAAACAGAACTTTTTTGTATAATTGTTGATTGACTAAGTTCAACAACACGGTTGTCAGTGATCGTCTTTGCTTGGCATACCGCGGGCACAAGCAGGAGACGTGTTCAGTGGTCTCAGAAGAAGCATATTCCGCACAACTTTGTCTGCACGGCCGATAAGTTGTAGGTAACGACGAGTGAACGCCCCACCTAGTCGTAATATATGCAGTAAGCCTGTAGTGCACATTTGCATGGTTAGTACTATTCTTACGGGTATGTGTGGGTCGAGTTTGTGAAGATAGCGGTGACCATGATTTAATAAAGGCGATTGTGCTACAGTGTTTTCGCGTAACAGTGTTACTGTTAGGGCATTACTGTCCAGCAGTGAAAATGGTCAACATTCACGCTTGTGCTACCGGGTAAATAATTATGAAGGGCTCATATAACATTTTTTATGACTTTGGTTTTTACGTAAGATTTATAAATAAAATAAAAGTTGAAACATTTGGTACAAACACATTACTAAAGTAAGCAGCGCAGTTTTTAAGTGTATAGCTCACAAAGACACGCACAAACTATGCAGTTATAACTCTGGCATTGCGCATCTCTCCTTTGTTGCGCTCTTCCCGTCATCTCTGCAGATTAAGGTGATTCATTGTGACTATACCTTATTGTGTTTTTGCGGCACCGTCACTAAAGTTTTTCTACCACCTCCTGCTCGACAGCGTAGTGCCCGACAAACCGAATCGCCTAGATAAGAAATTTTCAAAAATGCATAATTTAACGCTCTTTTCCGTGTAATCATGGTTTCACCCCTTCGCTGCCATCTGCAGTAGGCTGTCGCCTTGGAGTCCCAGAGACAATAGACTCCGTGAATTATGCCTCGCTGTATAGTACACTGCTCCCCCGAAGATACCCGCACCTCTGCAGAAACAAAGTAAACACAATCCGGCGATATATTCGTTGGTATACAAGCGCTCGCTCCTGTATACCCTCATGTAATTACCGGCCCCATCCGCACGGTGATGCAATGAGTAGTACACAACGCCGTTTACTTTCTCTTCCTTTTATTTCTTGTTTTCTCTGAAGATCCACATAAACACGCGCACAGCGGAGCATTGTCACTATCGGTGGAAACAACTTCCTGAGCTCTGCATTCGATGTCTTGCGCCATATCCAGAATATCAATCGCGGCGGAGCCGGTTTGCTCGATATACGATTTTTCTACCCGGACTCTGTAACCACAGAGTCGTCCTTGCAACGACAAAGAGATTACAGTATGCACACCTGATATGAATCAGCTATGTTTTTATACTAGTATGCAAGACTACCCAAGGAGATACGACGGCTTTTGCTTGTCGATTTATACGTTTGGCCTTTATACGCTTTCTTTTTTAGACCTTGTAATAGATGCAACTTAGCAGAACTATGTTTCACACTGCAATGTCGCACGGCGTATGTGTGCGTTAGCATTAAGAATGTCAGTGTGAAAATAAAAATTTATCGGATAGTGTAAAACCTACTTTACTCATTCGAGTAATAGCAGCATTAGAAGGTAGTATTCATCGCAAACGTTTCATCGCGCAGAAAAGACCAGGGCACAGAGAAGGACACAGAGTAATTTTGCGACGAATATGGACCAACTTGCCCAATCATAAATTTTACTCTAGGCTCGTAGTCGTCAGTGTTATCTTTCGAGGTAAATAAATGTAATTAAGTGGAACAACAGCGCATTTCGCTCGTATTTACTATACTATCACCACTGATTGTTTTTCTTACTTGTGTATTTTTTCCTTCGTATTTACTGTTATATCGCTGCTTATTCTTTTCCTTGTCGATTTGCACATAGCCAATATCGAAGTTTTAAGTCCAAAGCCTTAGATGGCCCGTCAAACACGAATATTCACCATAGGCATCGGCGGCGGCAACACAAGTGGTGCAAAATGTTATCACGAAATGACGCCAGGATACGACATCACACGACGTCGTCGTATCGTAACAAGCAAAGTATTGTATCTGCGTTTTTTAACCCACATCATTGATAACTCGAGATTTTCAACTGATGTCACTGAAGATCGTCTTTCAAAAATTTATGTAACGCTGCGTAAGTAGATAAAAAAATATTCAGTCAGATGGCTTACCGCGAATTGAAGTTAGTGGCGAAAAAGTTATCCAAGATGTGGCGCCACTTACAAGCTAAATTCTTACGTATTACGTGCCGTAACTACGATTTCATTATGATGGGTGCCCTATAATCGGAAGCTCTGGATTAATTTGCACAATCAGGGTTCCTTAGCATGTACCCAATGCACAAAACACGGATACTTTTGAGCGACGCTGTGGCCGGTATTTCATCCAGCAACCTCGTGATTGGCAGCGCAACGGTGACCGCTAATTCTGAATGACGAATGTTACCAAATGATGCGTTCCTAATCACAAGCTGCTCAACAGGAAATTAAATTTGAAGGGTTGAGGAGAATGTTGCACTGTCACACTGGTGAATGAGCACAAGTACGCTCTTCACTATACCATCATATACAACTCATTCTAACGATCTAAATATTACGTTCAAATGCGACTTAAGATACGCATGCGATACTCAATCAGTCTTCATTCGCGAAGCTAAATCAGGAAACATACTGTTAAGAAAACGCACCTCACTTACGCACGGCTGGGCGATTGGTGGATATGACCTTTACCGTGGCGAATATGAACCTCACCTTGAAAATATCTATTAGCCGAGTGCTACGAAACAACTACAGTAATATTAGGCAGTCAATTCAGCCAGAAGTTGCCACTTCGGTCGCAAGTGAGAGAGTGCCAGATTATACTGTTGTGGGAGGAGGTGCAAGACTTTGCCATGACGACGATAATTTCGGTTGTCCATGAAGAGCAGCAGCTCGTTCTGCTGTACAACGCAATATAGTTGGTTTCAAATTGCGGAACTTTATTGCTGAATAGTTTCTGAACTTTAAAAAGACCAGTATTGCACTTTCGTTTCAATAGCAGAATTTTCTACGATACATTTGTAAGCACGCTATTTACTTCGATGACACAGCCTGTATTTTCTTTCCCGGGAAAAAGGGAGCTTCGGAATTATTCGTGACGTGACTCACGTTCTGGTACGGTGCATGCTAAATCAGAGCTCACTGTTCCTTAATAAGCTTTTATTGATTTTCTCATTTTCGTCGTATGCACGACTAAGATTTCGAATTTCACCCAGTTCTAAGTTCCCTTGATTGAACGTTCGAGATGAAAGCAAATATTTCATACCACTGCAAAAATAGGCCCTTTCTTCGCCCGTAAGCTCATTCCGTCCTTGTTTACTTTTTTATGCGTTTTAACTGTGCGTACTTTTCAGCTCACGTAGTTTGTGAAAAAAACTAAATATATTTTGTTAATTGCAAGACTTCCTTTATTTTTTTTGAAAATAATAGGGGTGTGCTTAACTTGAAAACGTCTCTCCGTTGTGACGTAACAACGTGCTATAGCCGCTAAACAGGATGGTTACAAAGTAAAAGAAATATTTGAACAGCACTGATCGAGACATGCATACAGCCGTGAGAGTTTCTTTTCCTTGTGAACGTATTAGCACATAAGAATGACAAAATAAAAAGGGGCACTTAGACCTGCGCAGACTAACAGCTGAATGTTATTCCTATTACAGCACATAGCTGCCCGGAAGAATTATCACGTGAGCCCCGCACAAGAGCACAGGTGTACACGTTTCTTAATATACAGAAAAACAAGTTCACGAAACAGAATATTACCACACATTGTTGAGGAAGTTCTATAACCAAGTCAAACCGACTATTCCGCCTTTCCGTTTTATTACAGTTTCTCTGCCGAGTTTCGCTCAACCCGTTGTTTTTTACGAAATTTTACCAATCTTATTTTCCTAAATATACTGATCCTTCCACCGGAGGTAGGAGCATTATCATGCCCGAACATCAAGTAAAATATTATCACTTAAAGATCGTTGAGTTCAAGGAAGTGCAAACAGTAAAATATAAAAACTTGGAGGACGCTTTATCTTCTCCTTCAAGAGTAGAACGCATAGCGTAATCGGGCACCGTGCGCATCGCCTTCTCAAATGCTAGCCTTGCTTCGGTACTCGGTGCATGCCTCAACCGCGCTGTTAGGAAATGAACGACTGTGCGCGTAACAATGGCCGTTTCAAGCTATACCAGAATGCCTACTGCAAGTACAGTAGTTAAGTGGCTACTACGCCATAATTATTCCTTTTGCTAATCAGTGAAGGGCCCACTACGCATTCTGAAGGCAACACGCGAACCTACGCAGCTGCTCTGTTTGTTTATGATTTTGCAGCTGATGATGATTAAATACGTATCAGCGCTTTGTAATGGGGTGTGCCTTTAAAACACCCACTAGTTCAGCAATTCACATGTTTTGACGCCTGGCGCAATTCTACGCTTCTGTCACGCAATATTGCACGCGTTAGCGAGACTCCTTTCACTACATGATATTCATATATTGTTCTTTTCTTTTCTGAAACGTGGCTACGGGGTAAAACACATGCTTGCCACGCAGGCGGCCTGGGTTTGGTTCTCACTCAAACAGAATTTTTATTGTTCATTTTATTTGCATCTTTCTCTATTTTTCGGTCACGGACAAGATGTTGATTTTTCGCTGACAACTAACGACGCCGACACCGACGCCGACACTAGAATTTCTGCGAAACGAGCTCTTTAACGCTATCGCGTTAACAGCGCAGCAACCTGAAGCTAGAAGGAGCCATTGGCAATACCGCACTGCATTGCGTGCCGAAGCGTGCGTACGCTGCTGCAAAGGGCAGATTAACGTTTCGCCGTTTGCAAACAATGTGGCCACCTAGAGCATGCATGCTTTCTGCGAAATACTGGCGCAATGGGCAGCGCTATTCATTGCGTCCGCTCGCAACCACCTGTGCATAGGGTCACTGCTAAAAGTAAATGCCTACGGCTGAAACAAAAGGTTTGCCCGCTGTTGTTTTCCATTCTCTTCCATACGCACTCGCCTTCTCGCGTGTAGCAACCGCTTCTCGGCCGGCACGATTATCTTTGGGCACAGAAAGCACAGAGGGTTGGGGGGAGGAGGGGGGCATCTAGGCAGCATCTGTATAATTATGTATTTTTTTTGTAACAAAGTATACTTTTTAACTACACGTAGAACAATGTTTTCGCGTTTCAGAAAGCGAACAAAGACGGAAGTTTTGTGCTGCTTGTTTATTGCTGCCTCTACAGAACAACGCAAGAAACGGCTGTACAGGACTGGCTGTGTGATTTAACAGGACGATATTTTTACGCTTATGTTTCTTTGTTGAGCTCCTCCTGAATGCAGTAGCAGAAAAAAGAATAGAGAACATCACGCACGCATTCTAAAAGAAGCAAACACAGAGTAACACATCGCTTTATCACTGGTGTCCTGATAAACCTTTTGGAAAAAAGAGTGCGTTCATCGCGAAGGTTATGGAGGCACATTGCGATAAATCTATTGATTGCCGTGCAAATTGCACACACTGTACTTTTGCTGTACATAATGTGCCGTATTATTATCTTAGAAATTCAGAGTACACATTCGTCTTCTTGGCAGCTGCATTCCTTTCAGGGACGTTTTCTGCTTGTAGAAAACACCTGTTCAGTGTTTGTATCGATTTCACTGAGTTTTAAAAATATTATGCTTTCGAGTTATGTATTATATCCGTTGAAGGTTACGATCAGTGCAAAATTTCGATAACCTTCCAGTTTGCATTAGGGACCGTCTTGCATCACAGGCAACGACATAATTATGGTACCACCTCACGTGGCAATAATAACAGACTTCACGTTATTCTGTTTATAATATCCATAACTGTTCGACTGTTACGTCCCAAAACCACAGTATGATTATGAGGGATGCCGTAGTGGAGGACTGCGATCGTTTAGACCGCCTGGTGTTCCTAGCTTGCACGTTGATCTCAGCATACGGGCTTCTAGCATTTCCCCTCCATCGAAATGCAGCCAGATTCGATGGATTCGACCCCGCAAGCTCCGGGTCAGCAACCACTCGACCGCCGCGGTCGGTCGTTTGTAATGTCGCCGATAGTAACTTTCTTTTGTATAATTTATTCCCATACAAATAACTTATTTATATTTCGCCAATTGAAACAGAGCACTTACTTTATTATAAAAGAACAACCTTTGAAACGATAAAAGTCACACTTAGGTCCTGAAGGTTAATCAGTAACACTGCCTGGCATCTCGTGGTCGCCAATAAAGAAGCGACCCAGCAGAGATAATTTCAAGGCGCCCTGCTGTCGACAGAAGAAATATGAAGTATAGGCTTAAGCTCAGAAAAAAAAGTTTAGGAATCGTCGACACCGGACTCGAGATCTGGGCAATCGATCTTTTCTGTCTGGGCATGTCCCGTGGCGCCCGTCCCGAAGCCACCTTTCATCGAGAGAAAAAAATCCAATAATCGACCACTCACCGTGGTCATTCATGATGAAAGGGGGCAAAAATACGATATAAAAATGTTATGAGATCGCGGAAAAGGAGAAACCTTGGAAAGAGGAGGATATTTTATCCACGCTGGGTATGTGTGATTCATCACCGACTTTTGTTTCGTCAATTAAACATAGCACGCTCGGGAATGTCATCCTCCAATGACTCCTTGTCTCTTTTTGCGCGACGCTTTCGGCAGCGGCCTTTATCCATCTTTGCAGAAGAAGAGATCGCTAGAAGTGACGAAGCAGTCGATTCTAAATTTTGGCTCCATTTGTGCTAAGGCATTGCAGCACTCTCTTGCAAGAAATAAA
Organism: Rhipicephalus sanguineus; assembly: GCF_013339695.2. Classification (NCBI taxonomy): domain Eukaryota; kingdom Metazoa; phylum Arthropoda; class Arachnida; order Ixodida; family Ixodidae; genus Rhipicephalus; species Rhipicephalus sanguineus. Next base: position 92,300,901 of record NC_051181.1, read on the forward strand.
TAACGAATGAATAAGTGACAATTTCGGTATTGACATTTAGCTTTTACAGCGAAAGCTGTTATGAGATCATTTCACCGGCCGTTTTTGGCGCCGTAGTTGTCCGCCGCCGCCGCCGCCGCTGCCGCCGCCGCCGCTGCCGCCGCCGCTGCCGCCGCCGCCGCCGCCGCCGCCGCCGGTGTCCGTAACCAGTATCGCTCGAAATAAGAAAAAAAAAAAACGAAATAAGAAAAAATTCCAGGATGGAACGAGGTTCGAACCTGGGTCCTCTGCGTGTGAGCCCAGTATTCAACCTCTGAGCCATGCCGGTGGTTGAAACTGCTTTGCAAAAAGGTCCTATACAGGCTTCGTGTCGGGAACGAACCACATTAGCATATGCAATATAGCGTGGTAGAAGAGTAAAATAAGCACCAAGCGTCGCACAACGCGAATTCTATAACCAGGCGTCACACAATGCGAATTGCGCAACGAGTAGGTTGTTGATTGCTTCCAACCGATTACAAAGGTCTCTGCCATAATTCTTCGTCGTCATCAGGCACAGCATCAACAAAGTGCGCATAATGTCTTGCATGCGTTTAGCAGATAGCACGGCTCTCCGTAGAATGACGAAAAATGGCACAGTGCCTGCTGCCTTACTTCTCAAAAATTACAATGATTTATAGCGTAGTGGGTTCCTCGCAAGTGCACTTGTATTGGTTGCCAAGGAAGCCCATAAGCGCATGATCCATTTCCTCGGGGTCTCAGTAAAGTTCTTCGCACCCCTCCCCCGTCTCTCTCCCACGTCAGCGTATGTTATACAGCATGACGGCAGAGGGAAATAGCGACCGGGCGTCACCCAGTGCAAATTACATAACTGGTGGGCCGTTTAAAGCTTCCAACCCATTACAAAGGGCTTAGCCGTAATTCTTCATCGTCATCAGTCGTCGCGTCAACAAAAGTGCACATAATCCCTTACAGACGTGTAGCTGGTGCCTCGCTTCTCCGCAGAATGACGAATAATGGCTTAGTAGGCGCTTCCCAACTTCACGAAAATTTGATTTATGGCGTAGTGGGTACCTTTCTAGTGTACTTGTATTGTAGCCCCAAGAGAGCTTACAACGGGCTCTTGAAACGCCGCTCTTCCAGCTTTCGCTGTGACTGTGCTGCGGTTTCAGCGCAGGCCTGGCGTTTTTTTATGTTTGAGGACATCGTATGTCTTTAATATCTGCGAGGTCGTTCTGCGAACTCTCGCACATTTTTTTCTGTTATTTACGCAGAATGGATCTCCGAATCGTGATAGCCCAAACGGATTATTTCTTACTTTCACATTCCATTATTTTTCTCTGACCCGGTCTGGAAGAAAATCGTCGTCGTTATGAAAACCAGATTGCCATATTTTTTCACTGTTTGAAATCAGAGAGCAAAGCAGCGCGTTTTAAAGTCATATTGCCCTGTTTCTCGAGATAAAGTGCACCTAAATATTAGGGCTATATGATTGTGCGAAAAAAAATGAATTGGGGCAGCTACGACTCGCTGAGCGCAGAGCACTGACCTCCATTAAAAAGGCTGGACGGCGCCTATCCGGTCTGCGAGGCGGGCGCTTGTGAAGCCACCGGAAGGTCCACTGTTTGTCCTGGAAGCTGGCGTCTTCTGTCCGTCTCAGTCGCCCAATTCAAATATTCTCGGGTGGCAGCTGTTGTTATGACCGTTTTTCTTTTTTATTTTTTCAAACTCTGCGAATACGCCTCACTTTAGATGCCGACGAACGCTACACGAAAGATAACAGACGCCGCGCCGACACCGTCCGAATATGGCGGAGTGCTGCAAGGTACAAAATGCGTAAAAAGTAATGAAACTTTGAGGTATTTACGCGTGAAATGTCTTCCCTTATAACTTTTCCGGTCGATTCGTACAATTTACTGCGCAACAGGCAGGTATTTCTTTAAAAAAGCAGAGAAAAGCTCTCTTCCGGGACAAAAACGGCGGCTTCCGGTGGCTTCACGCCCGCGTGCTCCATGCGCCATCCAGCTCCTCCTAGTGGAGATCAGTGGCGCAGACTGGAAGCAGCGGAGCTAGAAGCCTTGTCCCCCTCCTTTCCCTCACATTCACTTCCCTTTCCCACACCCTTGCTATAGTGTAGTATACATGGCTATGCTATGCTTTCTTTCTCTCTCTTTCTTTGCCTCTCTTTCATTTCTTTCTCTCTTTATCTGTATCTCTATTCATATATCTCTTCCTTGTTGTTCTTCATTATTTCTATTTTTCTTTCTCTTTCTCTCTATCTTTTTATCGTTCTCTCGCCCATAGCAACGCAGTCATATGGTTTCCATAAATTCTTGCTCTGCTAGCGTGCCTGGATAGCCGATTGGTTACGACGCTAGCGTTCGGACCGTGGGTACCCGGGTTCGAATCCCGCTTCAGCAAAAAGAATTATTCGTTTTATTTATCTGTTCTCCTCCTCCTCCCCACTTCTCATCGCCTCTCCACTACGCCGAGCAGAGTTTTCGCTTAACGCTCACCTCTCTCCTATTTCCCGGCTCCTGGCATCGGCACCTGCAGTAGTCGGTAGTGGGGCTTGCCCAATTCCAGTTACACATACCCGCTGGAGTTGTGACACATACCCACACTGTTTGAAAGAACGAAAACGTACTCAGCAAGTTAGCGCGCGATATCTAGCTTATCGCTCCACCCAGGCACTGTTGGGTTGGGCGTGAATTTTTTAACACGAAAGTGTTTTATGCCGGGGTCCACCAAGGCTTCAATGACGTATTTCCGTCACGGAAATGACGTCGAAAAAAAGGTACACAAATAGATGGCAAAGAAAAAAAGGTTCCATCACCGGGCATCGAACCCACGACCACACGATCCGCAACAACAGATGCCGGGCACGCTATCCACTGCGCCACGGTCACTCTTTTTTTCTTTATTACTGCGCCACGGTCACAGACTCTACAGGGTTTACAAACGCGCCTTTTATATCTATCACTCTCCCGGTCGGCGGGGTGGTGTTGCCCTCTGGGAGCGCTAAGGTAAAATAATTCGTCATTACGCTGGCTTCCGCGATTAGCACCTGCAACAAGTTACACGTCCGTTCCATTCGGCGCGTTTCCAATATAAGATCAATTTTGTCAATGCCTTAACACACCGCGAGGTGGCGACATTGGCTCAAGAATGGTAAAAGCGTCGCCCTCGCTCATAGCATCACGCTAATCCAAACCAAAAATAGCTCTGCGACGCGCGCCTGCCACACCTGGCTGTAACACCGCATTCCCAGCTCACGCGCTCGCCCCGAGAAAAGTCGCGGCCGGGCTACCGGGGCGGCACGACGCGCTTTGCGTTTCCCTCTAGTCCGGCCGTGGTATTCAATCACATTTTAACATGCCGAGGGATGGCGTCCAACTTCTGCGTCCAATATGCGACGCTCTTCTGGCTATCACACCTCCTTCTTTGATTACGCTTTCACCGCTGACTACTACAGCTACCACAAGGGTTTGTTTAATCATTTAACATGGACCATAGTCGTCGGCATGGAGATGTACCACCAATCATCAAAATGGGTGCATACATGCTAAACGGTGCTATTAGCTGCCAGACATCAATATACATTTTACAAGCTGCCCTTACGTCAATGTACAGTAAACATTCAGTTACTTCTGTAAGGGCACATTTTACATTCGTGTTATTCCGATTCCTATGACGGAGGGATCAATCATGTTTGTTTTTTTAATTCACCTTTTTGCCGAAAGTACTTTGTACGCTCACTTTATTTTTCATTGGTAAAAATTTTGCACTTGTGATCTCGTATGATATATACATTCGGTCACGATTCGTACGCATGTGTTTAGGTTAAACAGCCTCAGTATCAGTTTCCTCAGAGGTTTTAAAAATAAATAAAATTTTCTTACTCTTATTCCGTTCTCAGCTTTGCGCCGTTTGTTGATAGTTCGACACTACCCGGTGAATAGACTATAAGGAAAGTGGCTCCATTTCCGTTGATATGGTTTGCCGGCTCATCCAAAGACCACCACGTGGAATCACACACAAGCACTTCGTTTCTTGCAAGAACACTATATACTCTCAGCTAAATCTTACGGAAAACAAGTAATTTTAGTACTTGCCACTGTGGATTAAGAAGGACGTGCTTTTTTTTTCCCGCTACACTATTTCTTGTGTTTACTAACGATATGTTCAGCCCCCATAACGATGACTTCGACGTTTACATGTTCCTTGACATCGTCAAAACCTATCTCCTTCATATCTCTTGAAATACACTTTCCTCATCAATTCCTGGTGTAAGGAATGCTAAAGTGGGAAATCAAATCAGGCAGTTGAAAGGGTCGCAGGCACAAACATTGTACCAAGCTTGGCTGTGAAAGAACAGGGCATTGGCGAAGATCACGGGCAGCGCTTTCCTTTATTTGGGCGCTTTGACAAATAAAACTTGATGCCGGTGAGATTTAACATTTACACTCGATCTTGCTATGTAGTAAACGCAAAGCGCTAAAGACGGCGGTTTCCGCGACACCTCACGCACGCCAGCAAAGAACGTTCCGTACAGCAAACGTCGGGATAAGAACATATAAGACGGAACGAGAGTATGGTAAGAAATAAACACGTTATACAAAACGAGATTTACCCGTTCAACTATTTAAAACGCTCAGAAAAGGCTCCAATCTTTCATAGGCGCTTGCATGCCGTCCACGTCCACGCGTGTACTGAAGAGCGTTCGTGCGTTCTACTGACTGGCAGCCTGCATTGGATATATACTCACGTCCTGCTCGGCATTTCCTTCCCAAGGCACGTTGCCTGAGTGTCGATAGAAATAGAGATGAGAAAAAGCACTTCAGAAAAGAAGATGCATCCTTTGTATGCCCCTTTGATCGTTCTTCAACAATGGCGCGTTGCCTCTGCGGTCTTTGTAGAGCTGGCATTTACGCTGTGATCAAAGCACGTTTACCACAAAATTACGATTCCTTACGATAGTGTGTGCGTGTGTGTGTGTGTGTGTGTGTGTGTGTGTGTGTTGTGTGTGTGTGTTGTGTGTGTGTGAGAGCGTGCGAGCGTGCATATCTTTCTATAGCAGGGTATAATATCCAACCGTGCCTAAAGAACACTATTGAATGTATCCTACTTATTGCATATATCTTGTGTAATGGGTGCATCCTATGTAATGGATGTATGAACGTAATAGCCAGGTTATTTCATTCATCATCTTTATCGTATGTAGGCGAACGAAAACATCATGAGTAGTGGGAATGAAGCGGCACGTGCTTTACAAGCCATTTCCTTCTCTAATGCATATGGCCTTTCATACCGGCTGTTCCTAGAAGATATTTTCATTAAACATTCGGGTTAGTTTGGTACGGAAAGCGCCAGAACTTTGAGACCTACCACGCGGCCCTCTATGTTAGACCATGTTTTATTATCTTTACTATTAGGTGAAAATTACTAGTAATACCGATTTTGGAGCGACATTAGCTTCTTTATTTTTATCGGAATAAAGTAAAACAAACGAAACGAATATCATATAACTTGAGAACGCCTTAGTGGCTAATCTCTCATTCACACCGCTACATTGGCGGGATGGATTTGGTTTCGTCACCGTACACGAGGTTCTTTTCTTTTTTTCGTACTCAGTGGGTCATTCCACGCGAAATCGTCCAGCGTTTTTCCGACCATCCCATATATGGCTGAAAAAATTTCCACGTTTTTCGTGAAGTTCGAAACTCGCTCTGCTCGTTTATTTCTGTTGCCAAAAATTTTCCCTCCTATTTGTGAGAGTCTGTAGTTTTGCGCCGACTGAGCTAACGGGCATCAAACAACAATTTTTTTTCAAAGGACGTTTATGGGATGCACTCGATAAAATGATGTTTCCGGCAAGCTAATGAAGTTATGTAACTGTAAAAATTATGACTTATTATGTATATCGATTCTTCGAGGGCTTTTCGCACGAGCAAAGTTGAATAAAGTTGCAAAGTTTGATATTTTTTTCAGGAACAAGGCAAACTCAAAGGGTAGAAATAAATTATATACTGGTGGCCTGTTCGACATACTACAAGAGAAAAATAAATTAGTCGCTGAAGGTGTAGCAGATCGTCTGACAAAAATTGCGAATTTCACATTTTTGAGATAAGCTCTGTATTCAGCGTCAAAAAACTTGCCTTGTTGTTCGGACTTAAAATATACACGATACTTCATTTGAAAGCTCTATGTATTAGCTAAACATAAGCAAAGTTACAAAAGGGTGCTTTTGTTTTTACTTGAGAAATGTGTTTTTGAATGTTTGTACCTCCACCAGCTTTTCGCCGGCGCAACTCAAGCGGCATGAAGCACTCGCAACGGCAATCTTCAGCCCATGCCCACTGACCTGGGATGGTCTAAACCACTCGTCTATCCACGCACGTGAGCAGAGCATATGGTGGCCTTGGGTAGTACAGCGTAGCAAGACGGTGGTAAAGGGCAGTGGACGTGAGGAGGAGGAAATCCAACTACTCACCAGTGGCTCACTAAGAGAGAGAGAAAGCAATAGAGAAAGAGAGAGAGAGAGAGAGATTATTTTCATAACCAATTGCACATGCGTTGCTGTGTTCCTTCTTTTGCGGCGTGTCTACCTGTATTTCTGCGACGTCGTCCCGAGCAACACACACACACACAAACACACACACCCACACACACACACGATCACACGCATACACACACACACGTGCACACATGCACACACACGCACGCTCACACACACACAGAGAAACAATTGTAACGGTATTACAAAATGCAAAGCCTAATTTTAGCGTATCTTTGTAATTTGTAAAACACTTACATATTTTATACTTTGTGTGCGACATAAATACATGAATTTCATTGAGTTTCCTGCGAAAATTACTACAGAGAATTCTTGCTATACGATCGTTCAGGTTCCATGAAAAGTATTCACAGCGTTTGGATTTGATATTTCGTCACTGATCACTGATTACTATTCTCTCTTTCAGTACTTCTCGCTTTGACTTTAACACTTCCTTCCGTACGCTTTCCGCTTGAAACGCTTCTGCAAGGTGACATAAAAGGTACAGTCCTGTCTTGTCAATAACTGCTTTTGACCAGTTTTAAGCGCTAGAGTTAAGCGCTCGTCCAGTAAAATATCCAGAATGCCTTGTTTTACAATTTTTGTTTGTTTTTCAGGACGTGAAGCATACACACACTCATAGGCGCAACCACATCCTCTCATCATAGCTTTACACAGTGTGAACCAAACACGCTCCCAACTCGAAACGCTCGCATAAGCATGCTTATATACTGAGACAGCCAGTACGATACCTCGCGACAGCTGCGGGATTCATAAAACTTGGGGCGCCTTCAACATGTTCCTGAACGCTTTATTGCCGGACAAGAAATACTAGAGATGAAAAAAAGAAAGTATGGAAAAGTGCAGTCCTTCCATTTCAGTTTATTTCTGTGTCGTGCCCTGCCTGCTTTGTCCGAAGCGCCAAATCGCCAGTTCCGACTCGTTTACACCGCACAACCATCGGTCAGCTGGACAGGACTGGGTGCCCTGTCAATATACAGTCGCATGTCCAGACGGTGAACGCTTATCAGAATATAAACATACAGCGCTCGTAACGTTCTGGCACTCTATAGCAGAACGGCATAATTTGGCAGCGCTTTGCTAAAACAAAGGTGATGCAAAACAACATAGAAACAAAGAAAATGTTCGCAGGGGCTGCGTACGGTGACTGGTTACCAACGTTGTATATGCTCGGCATTTGGCCCGATGCAAACGGTTTGTACAGTACACAATATGGCCTCCAAGACTCCGGCCTGTTTGCCCGAACGCACTTCGCGACTCCAGTGCATGATATCGCACCGTGGTCACGGCTCTTCGTCTTGCCGCCGATCACGCCTCACTCGGCGTCAGGTGGCTTTACCAAGTAAGAAAAAATAGAGCAGAGGAAAGGAGGCTAAGTCGGGTCTGTATGTGTATTTCCAGCTCACATGGGCTTTCATCTTTCCCTTCCCATTTTTTATACTTCGTCGTTTAGAAAGGCTGTTTCTTATTCTTCGTATATCTTTGTTTACTATATAGGGTGGAGATCAGACGCGAGTCGGCGCATTTCTGAAAGAGTTTCGTTCTTGTGCTGTTCCTTCCATCTTCACTGAAAAATGGAGACATCGGAATTCCTCCAAGTACGAAATAGCGCAGATTCAGCCTTCGCTTTAGCTGCACTCTTTGTTCCGTCTGACTGCTGAAGTCATTTGTTACGGTTGAGATCCGTGAAAAAGTTGTTTTTTTTTGTGTGTGTGTCTGAAATCGCTGGGCTGGTCATACTGCGTGTACCCGCTTTCTAGCACCACGCTATTTCTAGGATACGCGGGAGAGTAGATCTTGCAGATCATCTCACTTCTTGACGTTCAATGAACAGGCAGCAACATTTTGGAACATAAGAAGTGCAGACGATCTTTGTTTTCTTAGTGGGTTACAGCATCGTCTGAAGTACACTATAGTGCTTATTTGTTCTCATAGTGGTGTCACTATTGCCCAACACACAGTTGTATGCGTAGTTCTTGTTTCGGTATAATCGCGAACACCATCAGCGGCGTATGCAGTAACCTATATATGCATCTACGTAATCAATTAATTCGGAGTTCCTCTCTTCTTGCTTTCAAGTTCAGGCCTCCCACAATTCAAGAGCAGCTGACGTCGTCACTACGCTAGCGTAATTAATTTTCCTAATATGAGTATAATATACTAAAGCAACACCGCAGGATCTATACGTGTATGCCGTAATTTATTATTACGGTTAAATTTCTGTCCTCCATCACCTCTCGCAAGAGGCAAAAATATAGATCCGGGTGCTGTATATTTGAAAGGAGTAACCACATACACAAACCATCCTAAAGAAGCAGGGAAACCGCTTATTTTTGAAGTAAAAAGTGACCGACGATTACGATACTTCCTAGTGAAAAACGTGAGTTCAACGCCATGCCTGCTTTTATTTGGCGATACACTGGGAAAGATAATTTGAGAGAGACATGTATGTAAATACAGTTCCAGAATGCTCTTTATTTTTATTTGTCTATTTCTAAAGTATTTTTTTAATTCGTTTTTTAAATTTATTTACTTTTTATTATTCTTTTCCATTCGCTCTAGTTACAGACAGCACTTCACTTTTTTATTGTAACACGAAAGTGTTTTATGTCGGGGTTCACCAAGAGTGACATCATTTCCGTCGTGGATGTGACGTCGGTAAAATGCAAACGAACAATGAGAAAGAAAGAACAAAACAAAACATAGGTTTGCTCATTTGTATGACCTGGGAGTCGAATCCACGACCTCTCGGTCGGCGACGAAAGTAGCCGGGTGTTTTACCTACTGCGCCACAGAGGCGAAACGGAAAGAAACGGAAACGGAAAGGAATCATAGAAACGGAAAGGAATCTGGGAAGGAGGCTCTTACTCGAGTCGTGGCACATCCAGAACACACCTGCGAATGTGAACCGGTCCCTCGGAACAATGCCTCCGATCTACGTGCACGGCCTCCGGAACGTGAGGGAATTATTAAACAAACATTTGTGGTAGCTGTGAGAGTGTAATTACTAATCACATAAAGTGGTGTGAAAGCTACAAGAACGTAACTGATTGGACGCAGAACTTCAGCTAAGGTCGCCATCCCGCCGCATGTTATTGAACACCACGGCGGGACTAGAGGGAAAAGCAGCGCACGTCGTGTTTGTCCTCTAGCCCAGCCGCGATTTTGATCGGGGCGAGCGTAAGCGTGGAACGCGGTGCTATAGCCAGGCGAGGCAGGCGCTCGTCGCAGAGCTATCTTTTATGTGGATGGATGCTATGAGCGAGGCCGAGGCTTTAAAGAGGCTTGTGCTAAGGTCGCTACCTCGTGGTGTGCGAAGGCGTTGACAAAATTGCACTTCAATTGGAAGCGCGCCGAATGGGACGGACGCGTAGCAATGGCGCGTCGTAGGAGCTGATTGCGGAAGCCACGGCTATAGTGCATTACTTCACTTTACCTTTCCCAGACGGGCACACCACTGCGCCTACCAAGATCGCTGTGAGAGCAAAGTGTGATATAATAAAGGCGTCTTTGTAAAGCCCCCAGTGCATCCGGCCCTGGCACCGTGGATTGCGTGCCCGCAATCTGTTGTCGCGGAACGAGAGTTCGTGGGTTCGTTTCCCGTTGATTGAAATTTTTTTCTTTGCCATCTGATTGTGCGCATTTTTTCGATGCCATCTCCGCGACTGAAATACGTAACTGAAGTTTCGGTGGACCACGGCATGGAACATTTTCGCGTTAAAATCGAAGGGTAGGCTGGGTCGCCAGCGATACAACGCAAACGCAACGCGGGCAACAATTCAGCATAGCCCGCGTCTCGCATAATTTTACTTTCGCAACGTTGCTTGTTGGGCGAGTTGGAACGAGTCAGTCATAACGGAAGAATGCGCTGTGTCCTTGTCCTCTTACTTGTCTGTGGCCTGTTTTTTGCGCTGAACTACGTTATGATTTACTTTCGCCACGTGTGGCGTCCCACGCGTTTGATCCAATGTCACGTGCATTTGTCTTCTGCCGCTAGTATCCTAGATAACGAATGGCGCATGGCGTAATTGTCAAAGGCAGCGCGTTGCGGAGCGGGGGTCACAGGTTCGAATCCGCGGTCACGCGCTTAAAAAATATTTCTGCTGAATTATTGTTATTTATGGCTGTATATATATATATATATATATATATATATATATATATATATATATATATATATATATATATATATATATATATATATATATATTTCTAAGAGGTTTATTGATTGGCAAAGAATATGACAAGAACAAGCAGCGGTCAGGGCAATGCCGCTGAGGCCACTCTTCTTCTTTAGAATCGCCCTCCGCAGAAAAAGGCACCATCCTGGTGGCTTAGGGTGAAGACACAAAGATTGGGTCGTAGTACGGATTAATACGACAGACGTAGACCAGTTCGCGGCCCCGATAGCGTAGATCTGTCGATGGTGTGATGGGCTCCACGAGGTGATTGACGGAGGAAGTTTGCTCTACAACGCGGTATGGTCCCAGGTATTTGGCAACGACTTTTGCGGAGCGGCCGGGTGCGGTAGCGGGTACCCGAAGCCATACCAAAGAACCAGGGGAAAAAGTTGGTGCCGAACGGTCTCCAGGTTGACGGGATTGCTGCTGCCACTGGTCCTCGGTAGAAGAGGAGCGGGTAAGCTGGCGGCACTCTTCAGCATGTCGGGCAGCTTCGGACAGGGGGTACTTTCGGACTCGTCAGGTTTATATGGAAGAATGGTGTCAATCGTATTTGAAGGTTCTCGTCGGTATAGAAGAAAGTACAGGGAAAATCTAGTAGTAGCTTGTGCCGCAGTATTTTAAGCGTAGGTGACGAAAGGGAGAACTTGGTCCCAATTTGAATCATCAGAGGCAACGTACATTGATAGCATATCGCCAAGAGGAGGGTTGCCGTCGTTACTTATACATATGACTTCTCGCTTCACTCGGGCAACCGCTCGTAAACGCGATAACAAGTGACAAGCTAACAAAACGCTTCGGATTATTTCACTCAATGCACGAAGTGTCTGGAATAAGATACAGCTTCTTGAAGATATAATTTCAACTTACCAACCACACGTTTTGGTAATCACAGAAACCCGGCTGCATTCTGAAGCGCAAAATTCTGAAATAATGTCATCATCTTACCCCCTTATCCGTAGGGACAGAGGATCACGGAGAGGGGTCGTTGCAGTTGCGATTAAAAACAATGGTAAATTTACTCGCTTGGATGGCATAGATAATCACGAAAACGTGTGGTGGAAACAGAATTTTTTTTCGTAAGAATATAATTTTGGGAGGTGTCTATCGGCCTACAAATGCACCTCCAGAATACTCAAAAGCACTCTACGATTACCTGCTACAAAATACAAATTCGCGTTCAAACATTCTTATAAATGGGGATTTCAACTTGCACAGCATTAATTGGCCCAATCTTTCTCATGACGGCAAGGACTCTCGAAATGCTGAATCACTGTTATTAACTGCATTTAATTTTTCTTTAAACCAATTGGTTTCTGATGCTACCATGACTAATAGTTCTTCTGTACTAGACCTAGTGTTTGCAAGCAGCTCGCGCGAAGAGTGTTCGGTCGCTGTCAAAGATGGCATCTTTGATCACAAATTACTTGTTTGAGAATGTCCAATTTCAGGCTTTCGACCCACTTTAGACCTTCCGACTCATTTGTCAGAGACTACAAGCATGCGCCTGATGATGCAGTTCTTAATTACGTGGAATCCTCATTTCCTTCTTTCAGCGAATTGAATGACGTCAATGAGATGTTTAAATGTTTTAAAGCTATAATATTACACTGTGAACGCAGCTATGTGCCATTAAAAAAGAAGCGTAATAACAGAGAATACCCATGGATGAACCGTGATTTGATTCATACGAAGCGCAAGATCAAACGCTGTCGTAAACATGATGACAAGAAACGGCTACAAAGCCTAGTACACATTTTCCACGAAAAAATGCATGCAGCAAGATACCAGTTTTTTACGTCTACTCTGTCTTCCTTCATGACAGACCAACCCAAAAAATTCTTGCGTTACTTATCTAAAGATAAAAACAGCATCACGGAGATAAAAACATCTGACGGAACTACTGATAATGCTGCTGTCATTGCTCAAAGTTTCAACGCCTTTTTTCAGTCCGTATTTACGCTGACGGCCTCACATGCGCACTTGCCATCTTATGCGCTCGTCAAACATACGCCTAAAGTATACTTAAGCAAAGATGGTATTTTTAGCCTCTTGTGTAAATTAGGCACAAAGAAATCACCGGGTCCTGATGATATATCGAACGTTTTTCTTAGTAGATATGCATCCTGGGTTTCAGAATATTTGTATAAGATATATGTAACTTCCTTAGAAACTTGTGTGATACCCGATGACTGGCGCTCTGCAAGAATAGTCCAATTCAGAAATCTGGCTCACCATTAGATATAAACAACTACAGGCCAGTTTCTCTTACATCCACAGCTTGTAATCTACTAGAACAGATAATATTTAAGGCGATTATGATACACCTGGAAGAAAATGAACTGCCTCACGACAACCAACACGGATTCATGTCTGGCCTATCCACTTCAACTCAATTAGCCGAGATCACTTATGATTTTGCAAATTCATTAAACTGTAAGGGCCAGATTGATGCAGTGTTTTTAGATTTTTCTAAAGCGTTTGATGTAGTACCACACGATAATTTAGTTACGAAACTGTCAGCCATTGGTGTTGATCAGAACATTAGGGAGTTTTAGCTTGTAACGTATACTTCTTTACGTTACCGTGTTACCGGATACCGGATGGAATCTGCGCATGCGCGAACCTTTACGGAACGTAAAGGTTTACGGAACGTAAACTACTCACCGGATAGACTTTACGTTTACGGCCCTATCTCGCAAATCCACCTTCGTTCGTGGCTACTCGCGATATTCGCTTTGCGGAGACTCTAGCCGCCGAGTCAAAATAAGCCGAAGTGCGAGCGCCACTTACGATCACCTTATTTCAGCCGGGTTACCGAGCCTAGAGCGATCTAGAATACCGAATCCGCAAACGTAAGAGGCCTAAAGACGCTGACAGGCTGGACAGGTGGCGCCATCTAGCGGGGCGAAGGTGTACCAGGCGAGCACAAAATTGTTATTGTAGAAACATCGGGCATTCTACTCCCAATGTAAATGCCTTGCAGCGGCATTATTACGAATGAGTTGCCTTTTTAATCATTTTTTCCCCTCGAGAACACTAAGCAAAAACAAACGTGTGCATGATTGTGGTTGCGCGAAACGTCACAAGATGTCGACACCATCGCCCGGTAACCTGGTATTGCTACACACCTTCGCTTATACCGGTATACTGCACACGCTAAAAACCTCTCTTATGATTTTGCCGCAGCGTAATTCAATATTATCTAAATTAAATGTAGTTTAAATGCAGTTATCATCACCACTTAGTGGTTTGCGCAAACGTAAAGGTTTACGTACGTACGTAAAGGTTTACGTTTGGGCAGCTAAAAAACTGTACTAAAACTCGTGTTCCGGTAAAACGGTAAACGTAATCCGGTAACGGTAACGTAAAGAAGTATACGTTACAAGCTAAAACTCCCTATTGTCCGTTGGGTTGTATGCTATTTGTCATCACGGAAACAATATGTGATGGTCAATGACGGCGTTTCTGACTCATTAGACGTACACTCAGGAGTGCCACAAGGATCCGTGCTTGCACCATTATTGTTTTTAGTGTACATAAATGATATTTATTTCTCAGTTCAATCACCTGTGAAAATCCGACTTTTTGCGGACGATTGTGTTATTTATGCCGACGTTGATCAGCATTCTGATCAAGCCAGACTTAACGATGCATTGCAATCCATCTGCGCCTGGTGTGATAAGTGGGGCTTGAAGCTCAACGCATCAAAAACGACATCCATCACAGTTACGAACAAACAAAAGCCATTAGCATTCCAATAAACCCTTAATAACGCTTATGTTAAAAAGGCTACACAAGTAAAATATCTGGGTGTCATGCTTACAAGTAATTTAAATTAGGAAACCCATATAGACAACATCTGTGGCAATGCGCTAAAAAGTTGGCGTTTTTAAAACGTAAACTGCGTCACACTTCACCTTCTGTAAAACTAACATCTTACAAAGCGCTTATCAGGCCTAAGTTAGAATATGCAGACCTGATCTGGGCCCCGTATCGAAAATGCTTATTTAAAATATAGAGAGGGTCCGAAACCTGGCTCTGAGGTTCATTTATTCTAGCTACTCTCGTTTTGCAAGCGTTTCTGCCCTTCGCGAGAAGGCAAATCTGAAGACACTCGCTCATCGTAGAATAGTTTCTCGATTGAAATTCACCTATCAATTGTACCATGGTCCCTTTAAAATCCCACCCAATCGCTACATAACCAACCCACCCGTGCGCTTTGATCGTATTCATCATAATAAGACAGTTAGACAACCATTCAGTCATCTGAACGTTCATCAGTACTCATTATTCCCTCATGCTTTTTCATTATGGAACAAGTTACCTCAGGAGGTCATTAATGCGGACACAACACAATCGTTCACCCATCTGGTCAATGACCTAGCACTTGATTTTTGACGTTGCAATATACAGGGTGTTTCAAGAAATGTGTCCAACCTTCTCAAAAAGTCAAGAAAATGCGATATTGGATTGCTGCCTTCAGAATTGGTTTTTCTGTAGTGGCAGGGATTTTAAGATGGTTAAAGAAATTAATTGGTACTGTAATTAAGAAAGTCAAAATAATTAACTTTAATTCGTGTAGTTAGGTGGTTCTGTCAGATGGGAGAATTGATGTTCGTCATGCCAGAAACCCAACCCAACTTTGAGATTTCGAAAAAGTGGCATCTAGTAATAATTACGAAGTAATGAAATTCAACCAACTTCAATGGCGAAACCTAAACAGAAACATGGAAGAACGCAACTGCCATATTCTTCTGAGACGTCCAAAATGAGTGGATGACTTTTTCTGTAGCGCTAGGCATCTTAAGATGGCTAGGTACATCAATTGAGACAGTAATTAGGGAAGTTAAATAATTAACTTTTTAATTAGTGGAGTTAGGTGACTGTGTTAAATTGAGGAATTGAAGTTCTTCGTGCCAGAAACCCATCCTAATATTGAGAGTGTGGTGGGTTCTCGCACAGCCTCAGCTGCCGCAAAATGCCGCAGTGTTTCTGAGCATCGGCCGCTGGTAGACATAATTACACGCAGTGTAGCTGGTAGCGAGTATTCCCAAAATCAAGACGATTTCTCTTCCTGAGCAGTAAAGACTAACCGTTTGGAGAATAGCCTGTGTGAATTGGTATTCGTTTAAAGTTCCAGAAATTACCGCAGAGCAGCATCGCTCTCAACTTATCTACTTCAGGAGATAACAACTGTACCACTAAGCTAGATTTATTCAACTGAAGTCTTGATCATAAGGATATTATGTCTTAATTACGAATAGTGAGTTTAACGGCATAATTAGTACTATTTGTACCCACGGAATGCTTTGTGAGTTTTCAGAGTTAATGTGTATCCGTATTCTGTGAGTATTTCCTTCTTTCAATAATGCATGCTGCGATATCAAAAGTAATGAAAGAAAATTTCAGACGCGAGCTACCACTTTTTCAAGAATGCGAATTAGCTTTCTTTTAGACCGAAGAGGCCTCAAAGAATGTTTGAATGGCGTCAAAGGAAACAGAAGCACGCATTTTTGTCTTTATTTGATATCCGCGCATTGTCTACGATTTCTTTTTGTTCGTCTAGGTTGAGGTCACGTCTTCGAAATCCCAGATTTCTAACGCAACCCACCCGACTTCATTGCACGGTACGATGCACCGAATTTTGCAGTTGATAAGCCCTTGGGACAAAAGAAGAACAAAGGTTAAGCAAACAGAAACGTAGTTTTGTAGCGATCAGAGGGGGTGCAAGACAGCTTTTGCAGAGTCGTGTGAACCCGGTGTCGGAAAACAAAGAACTCACCCAGCCCAAGCGGACAAGAAGTATTGTAGAGAGAGCAAAGGGTGAGAGAGAAGATAGGGGCTTGGGAAGGGAGAGGGTGAAGTGCGAAGACGGAATTGTGGCATTTCCACAGATCCGCAACTGACAGTCATTTTTTGCTTCCTCGAATCTGCAAAAAAAAACGGAAGTGTGGCGAAGTAGGGAAGAAGCGTTTCGCGAAAATCAAACAGGGCATTGTCGCCCATGCGTCTGCTCGGATGAACACGGAAAGCTGGGACACTTGTTTGAGAGCCGTTGACAGAACTTTGAAGCTTTTTTCTGTTCTTTCTGTTGTTGTTTGTTTTGTGGGAGGGAGTCAGGCGGAAGTGGAACGCTGGTCAATTAATAAGCTTCTGAAAAAAATCATACGATTGCAAACAGGAACGCCCAAGCGCCGCCAGCAGCGCGAACAATATGGTTCGCCTACGTGTCGTAAAATAAGTTCTGTGAAAGCCCGTTTTCTTGCGGAAGATTAGAGAAGGGCAAAAAAATCATTGACATTCACCTAACTGTCGCGCGAAACTTCTTAGACAGAAGACACCGCAGTTGAACAATGATTTATACAGTTCCAAACAATCCAGGGCTGCATCCCACAAATTTTGTTGAGCCTTACCGATTGGTAAATCTTGATAGAAGGCGGGTCCAGGCAACAGCGCAGAAAATATTTATTTTCGTGGCGCGCCAGCATACTCTCCAGCGTCTCCATGTATCTCTGAGGCTATATGTCTGAGAAAAAAAACACATTATTGGATCATAAAACAAGTTAATTTGGTAAGCAAATTCAGTTTAGTGTGATAAATGATCCTTTCTGTCATGTGTCTGCGTAGTTTATCGCTAGCGGCGGTCCTTGATAGCATTCACTTGGTATGTTTCAAAATAGCACAGATATCTTCACAGCGTCTAAAACGTTTACGTTGCCTTGGGAACGCGGAGGTCTTACTTTAGACAGCGATAATGGGTGTGCCACTTCCTTTGACTCAGCAAAATGGATATTAAAAATAATAGGCATAACAATAGCATTTTGCCGATCACTTCCTGCGTCAGAACCGCGATCCACATGAGGTGCTTAACCCTACATTAAGATATACATCAGCGGGAGGAACATTGTCCTATTTTGTGCGATGTACTTTCTGTTTGACTTTCTCGCTCAGTAATAATAGCGTGGCGTAACGCTCAGTGGCGCAAAAGAAACCTGCCTGTCTTGATCATATTTCGCTTTGTGCAGAAGTTTCTTTTCCACATACGAATCAGAATCGATAACCTGATTAGACATGCTTACATCATTAGAGAAGAGGACGTAGATATTGAGTGAAAGAGACTAAGTTGGAGGTAAACATGCTTTATTGCACGAAAGATAACAAGGATAACATGCGCGTGTAGTGGGTCGATGAAAGAAGGCGGGACCAATGGAACCCGTGTTTGGTTCTGCGTATTCGGCACTGCTGCACCGATGTTTAAGAATACCATTAAATAACAACTCGTACACGCATATTCGTAAGAACATTCATCCAAAAGCAAACAAGCAATATATACACATTATATATATATATATATATATATATATATATATATCCCCAGTGCAGGGTAGCAAACCAGGCGTGCGTCTGGTTAACCTCTCTGTTTATCCTTGCTTCTCTCTTTCTCTCTACTCAAAGGTATATTTTCTAATCATTGAAATGTTTGTACATCTTAAAAAAACTGGGGAGAAATATTGCGCGAAATAGAATGCGCACGCACCGTGCGGGTTCAACACACTAAGCACAACATTAACGTACTTTAAAAATTATTGCGCAGTAAGAACTTCAGCTCATTTTTTTTCTGAGTATCGTAAAACCGACTCACTCATATCATGCACACACAAAAGCATGCAGACCATGGTGCTTCTGTAGAGAATTCATTGGGTCCATTTCCGTTGCTCCTAAAAACTAAGTTGTCGTGTAGCACTTTAACTCACATGTCCACCTATTGCTACACGAATAACCATAAGTGAGCAGTATGAATATTTAAATGCCTATCAAGCAAGACTTATAGGCTACAAAATTCTCCTGTACCCGCCACAGTTCCCTATGCTACACGTGAATGGACGGCATCGCCGCTTTCATTTCCATGCAACACTGATGCATTACAACAGCTTCATTTCTTTAAGTATTAATTTTGGAATGGGAATGTGGCTTAGCAAGGTGAAAGATCGGGTTAGCTTGTAATCCACGATAAGCCTTCACATGTCTCTCGACCAAAAACTTTGTCTGCTAAGGCGTATTATCATACAATGTGATTGCGTGTTTTCTGAATACTTGTACATTTTACACCGTTGTTTATCGTTACCCCTAGTGCCTGGGCCTTGATGGGCCTGCAGTATCTCGTGAAAAACTGTATCTAGTTGTTTTTTTTTCTCTAGCGCAATAAAGGTCGACACAACAAGGAATAAGTCAAGTTTCTGGAGTGCACTCTGGTCTCAAAAACAACCGAAACGACGACGCGGCTCTGCGGCACTCAAGAATGACGGATGGTCCCCTGGGTGGGCTTTGTCGCTGTCGCCGCCGCCGCTTGTGGACAGGCGCGCCCTTGCGGTTTGTGGAGCTGATGAAAAAGTGCCGCGGAAAAGCTAAAAGCAAATGGGCTTAGAAGGATGGCAGAGCCATCTGGTGCGGTCACATACGCTTGCCGTGACATAGCAGCAACAAATAATGAAACACAGACGAAAGTACCCAAGGAGATTGTATATATATATATATATATATATATTATATATATATATATATATATATATATATATATATATATATATATATATATATCCTAATTGATGGAAAAGGGATATCGAAGAAAGTGTCAATGACAGCGAAAAAAGAAAGTAGAAGTCCCTAAGGACACATATACGGTGTCCTGTTCGTCCCTCGAGGGCGGATAACAACAAAAACAACAAGCACAGAGGTTTATCACTGGCGCAGCAGTGTATATTCGGTGAAAGCGTTCAAAGTCACCAATACCAAAGTCCCGAGAACGGTATCTACTACAATCCTAGCGTAATGTTCCCGCGATAAACTCAGGAATGAATGTTTTTATCTCATTTGAAATATTAGCTCATTGAATGCAGCATCAAGAGATACGCATGTCCAAATAAAAGACAAGTAAATTGTCGACTGTGAAATTGTCAATCTGAAATACTACAGTTCAAAAAATATGTCGGGTAAGCATTCTGTATTGATATCTACGTATCGGAAATGAGGGCTAGCTGCTTATTACGAGCAGTACAGATAAGTTCTGTGAAATATGGTCGTTATTCCCCTTCTACTGACGATGAAGAATAGAGAGTGATCAGCCGTCACAAGTGTTTGAACACAGAGGTATGGGTAAATTACCGTTTACTAACGGTATCCCTTTGTCGAGGGGTCAGAAATTGACGTTAGATAGCGTGTCGCCGTCATGAAATAGATGGTTAAACCGAGCGGGCTGGGGGGGGGGGGGGGGGTTGCAGTTTATAGAAAAATCCTGCTGACATTGCCATTTTAAAGACATTTCCTGCATCTGATATATGGGTCTTTTCTGAAGGCGATTTGGCGCCACGATTCCAACAACACATCGATACCGACCTCCAACATGTCTAAAACCTGAACTCTGACTGCACATGGTGACAGCAGCAGGTGCCACATGAAAAAAACTGCTTTACACCAGTCATGTCTTTGTAGCTCATGAACGTAATTAAGATCATTTAAAATAAAAAGAGAATTTGGTACGAAAGCAGTCACGTGCGGGCTAGGCCTCGTGTTGGGGACCCCTGCCTCAGTCTATGTAAGCTCTATACTAAACCTGCTCTGTAACGTACGCCCATAACTATCATCAGCACTATCCTTGCAATGATACTTATACGTAATGCAGTACGATGGCCGCTCGCCTTGATCTCCAACTTTCCCTTCCTTGCGTCTCCTGACTGCCATCGCATGCTTGCGAATTGTCTAGTTTTTTCGCTCCACCAAGCGCTTTGCTGCCGATGAATGCGTTTTCCAGTCTTTCAGCATCCATTCTATGCGGAAAATGTGCTGTCGTTTTTTTTTTTTAGTATTGTTTTTCCTATACAACTCATGCCTCGCCAAAACACTTGAGTTTTACCCATTATTGTTACTAAGATATCGGCTATCCCGGTTTGCTCTCTAATGCACACCACGATCTTCGTGTCTCGTGATTATAAGTCATATTCTGTTCTTCCATTGCTCAATGTGGAGTTTTTAGTGTATTCTGACCGTATCAATTAGTTCCTAAGTTTGCTTTTCGTGCACTTGTACACGTGGAATCTAGTGATTGTCGGCGATTTCTCCAACAATGGCGACAACATGGCGTTCACAACCTGGTACCATCATCCGTATACACTTAAGGTTATTTATATTCTCAGGTAAATTTATTTACCATAATTTTATGCACTTGTTGCAAATTGGCTTAGATAAACTTACTCATGTACATAAGAGAGTGCTCAATTCTTATCCCTAAATATGGTTCTTGTACTCGGCTGTCGGATACTTCGTTTAATTCGAAGGATTCAGCGATCATGAGAATATATCTCAAGGGTTGAGGATGGATGTATAACCGAGTCTTATTCAAAGCCAAGCGCCGAGCACTGTTTGACTGAGCCCATAGTCGTTTAACGTTGCCACTGCAAAATTAGCGCGCGTTAGGGCTAACGTACAGGGTCGACCACATCTAAGCTGAACACCTCATTAGTATTCAAGACCTCATTGAAGCTGTTGTTTAATACATAATTCGGAAAATCATTACTGTGTTTGTCGACACCATGATTACACGTCCTATAACGGGCATTGCACTCGTGAAGTATAAGAAACGTTCTAGTTTTACCGGTTTGAATACTAATGAGGTGTTCAGTTTAGATGTGGTCGACCCTGTACGTTAACATAGCACAAATAAGCTGCATATGTCAGTCACTTAAGTAACATTCGGAAAGACGGGAAAGCTATCGCGTTTCTCAAAAAAAAAAATCATTTGCGTGCGTTCTCGTGGATTACGAAAACTTTAGCTTAGGAATCTAACTTTTACAGCGTACTTGGTGTTAATGGAGGCATCCATCGATAATGGTGATGCTTAAATCATCTTTATTTTTCTGGAATGAGTCTAAACGAATCCCATATTTTGTATTCGCCCCATAATAAGTAAGCGTATTCAGTGATTAGGCAACCAGCAGCCATAAGCGAAATTTTACTGATTTGTTGTTGACAGCGACCGGTATCGATGAGTTCAGCGACTTGCGTTTGCAATATGAAACGTAAATGTGAATTTATTTGACGACGTCTTCATTTCAACGCCAACTGGTCCAGCAACAAGTTTTAATTAAGTGAATTTATTTGGTTCCAGGTGATTAAAACACATATTGAAGGACGTAATTTCCTCCATACAGCAGCTGCAAGATCGCCAGCGTTCACCAGAAACATTACCTTCAAAGTTGCAAAAAGGTGCGAGTGAAAAATTTCAGTGTCGCAGAATTGTTGTTGTTGTAGCTTGTTCGCCCTTTGTTTAAATTTTTTGAGACTAAAGTCTTTTGAAAATCAGCATCTGCTGTGTGATAGCTTCTCCGTAACCTTTAACGCCAAAGTGAACTGTCACAGTACCCATCGTACTGCAATTTGATATAGCACAATGGTCGTCTGTTCATTTTCGGCACCCATTTTTAGAAGGCTACTTCAGAAGGATTGCCATTTTAAGTTTAGCGAGCGCGTCTCATTCTAAGTTTACCTGCTTAGATAATGTGCGCTGCGAAAGTCTTACGCAGAGCGAGAGAATTAGCGATCGCCCCCGCCACGATATTAAGTACTTCCTGGGTTTACCGAAAACATTCGTTCTGCAGCATTTCGCCCAGAATACTCCCGTAGGAATCCGAATAGATAGCCGGGTGGCGCATGAATCCGATGCCGGAGAGCTCTTGAATGCAGAGAAATGGCGAGATCACATCTTAGTCTATAGCCCACACAAAGCCGTAATGAAATCCTTTGTATGGATTCGCCTGTCTCGCAGAGATGTAGACGAAGCCAGCTAATGCGATCACTAAGTGGACGTGAGAAGATGCTTGCGAAAGCCTAAGATTCAAGTGCTGCCTGATGCACAAACTTAATGTGATCATCGGATGGATTTCGCAACACTTGCGATTCAGATTTTCGGTCGTTGCGGTTTCACTTCCAAAGAAATCTAGATAAATAGGGGTGCCTTTTACCCTGTATGTGTGACAAGAAACACACAGTTCGTGCCTCGTAATTAGCCTGTGAGCTTATGCAGAGCACTTTTCCTTATTAGGTGTATGCATAGGAGCGCACCACAGAATCCACCTCTCTTCATCGAAACTGAAGCCTACGCTAGAACGTGAGTTCAGGCAGCACGCCGGACTATGAGCTATCACTGAGGCACCAGAAAGTATTCGACGTACCCGTTAAGCCTGCATTAAGCTTAAACCATCCAGTTTGCACAAAGACGTTGATCTGCCTCGTTAGAATTGGCTCAACATCAAGTAATGCGCGATAACCAGTCATTTTCTAACTGCTTCCCATACCATCAATTCCCACAGGGCGTGGGTTCTGTGACACTCCTTTTTGCACTGCTGTATCCGCTGATGTTTTTCAAATGGCTAACTTTATAAATGGTGAAAGTTGCCACATTTGTCATTTTATAAATAATAAGCACGTTTTGAATGGGCGATAGCGTAATCCTTATTTTGTCATATATAAACCGTGATTCTTACATTATGAACACAGCGTCGTACGTAACGGGGAACGTGCCAGATAATGAACATCCGTGGTCATCGCAGCGCTGTAAGGAATGTTTGTATATTGAAAACATGGCCAGTATTTTTATGTTTTCTGCTTGCCTATTTTTTTTTTTTGACGTGAAACACGAAAGCTACAGCTTTCTGTATATTTTCCGTAGTCCTCCTGTTATGATGTGCTTGTCAAAACAATTTTATTCTACGTTACACAATAATGGATCATTTTTAAAACATTGTGGGCGTAAAGCTCGCAAAATTTTAATATATTGCCTTGCACCTCTTGAAGCTATAGAGTGCGGATTTCACGGATGAACTTTATTTATGAACCGAGTGCGTTAGCCCACCTACCTTCAAAACATTGCCGAACAGTTTGTCTGCCTTCCTGACTGATACGACCCGTAACAGCGCCGCAGCACTTACCTAGCAGTAGATGAGAACGTCTGATACGCGTTTACGCTTCGCTAAAAAGCCAGCAGAGCAGGAGGATTGGTCATCGCTTATCACAGACTCAACAAAAACACTTCACAGCCGCAGTGGGATTACTTGTGCGTCCGAATTCACGCCAGACGTTTACACAAACAGTGCAACAACATTTTTTTATCATCGATGTCGCCCTTCACGACAACCCAAAAGAAGTACTCAGCAATAAGTACACTCTCAGCTTCGACAAAGCACCACGTTTTCACATCGCAGTCTAGGAAACACGGTTTATCCAGCAGCAACAATCCACACAAGGACTCCCTTGCCGCCGACGTATTTGCCAATGTTGCCTATCTTTGCAGCGTCCCCTGGATTTCGTTTTGGGTAATAATAAATAATAATATCTGGGGTTTAACGTCCCAAAACCACGACATGATTATGAGAGACACCGTAGTGGAGGGCTCCGGAAATTTCGACCACCTGGGGTTCTTTAACGTGCACCTAAATCTAAGTACACGGGCCTCGAACATTTTCGCCTCCATCGAAAATGCAGCCGCCGCGGCCGGGATTCGATCCCGCGACCTTCGGGTCAGCAGTCGAGCGCCATAACCACTAGACCACCGTGGCGGGGCTTCGTTTTGGGTAGGAACAGGTATTTTTATCACTAAGGATCCCACAACATTTCGTTAACGTTTGACGTTGTGGGCGACTTTGTGAGTACAATGTTTGCAGCTTTGCTAAAGTGGCAGACTGTTCAAGCTGTCTCATTTGCAAGTGTCTTAATGCGCGCTATAAATAAGACAAGAGATACGCATTGTCAAATTGTCGAAATATAAGCAAAATGTTTGGTATTATTAGGCATGCCTAGTCCTCCGCAGTGGTATAGCGGTTACGGGGCTCGGCTGCTGACCCGAAGGTCGCGGGTTCGATCCCTGCTGCGGCGGTCGCCTTTCGATGGAGGCGAAATCGTAGAGGCCCGTGTGCCTAGATTTAGGTGCACGTTAAAGAACACCAGATTGTCGAAATTTCTGGAGCCCTCCACTACGGCATCTCTCATAATCATATCGTGGTTTTGGGACGTAAAAGCCCAGATATTATTATTGTTAGGCACGCCTATCGTTTTCACACTGCTCTGACGAGCGAAAGCTGCCGCTCAGGGTATGATGGCACACGCGATCATTCGCAAAGCAAAGTTGATGGCATTCTGGCATTAAGTTGCGGGACATGACTCATCAGCCTCCTCTTCGGCAACTTCATTTCCGAAGGCAACAGGCTGAACGCGTTGCCGCTTAGGCCCACCGAGGCTCTAGCTCAGCATTTCAACAAGGTCAGCAATGCTAAGCAGGACAGAAGAAAAAAAAACTAGCAGCTGTTCCGTGTGCGAATACAATCGATAAGCGAAATTTCGACCACCTGGGGTTCTTTAACATGCACCTAAATCTAAGTAATGGGTCTCAGACATTTTCGCCTCCATGAAAAATGCAGCCACCGCGGCCGGGATTCGATCCCCAACCTTCGGGTCAGCAGCCGAGCGCCATAACCACTAGACCACCGTGGCGGGGCTGTTTCTTAGACCTACGCACTCACAATTCAAGACTAAGCAATTCGCTGCTCCTTAGAAATGGGACGCAAACGACTATGCGCCTGATCTCGCTGCTGGCTTTCATGAAGGCGGTATTGTGGGGAGGGCGTCTACTGCGCTCGGTGGCGGGAACGACTGAGCGAGTGAGTGTGCGGCGCGCGCGGCGCAGGGAGAGGGAGACAGGTGGGAGAGGGGTGCGAGCGGTGATGCGGCAGCCTGTGCGGCAGGGAGCTTGTTGGGTCAGCGCCGAGTGGGGAAAGCGTATGCTGCTACCTTCGATAAAGCGCCCGTAGTGCGCTAGAATGATGGTTGTCGTTTCAGAATCCACGATAATGTGGTGAAACTAATGAGGACCGTTATAACCAGTTGTTCACAGAGCTCATTTCTTTTTATAATAATAATATCTAGGGTTTAACGTGCCAGAACCACAACATGATTATGAGAGACGCCGTTGTGGAGGACTCCGAAAATTTCGGCCACCTGGGGTTCTTTTACGTGCACCTAAATCTAAGTACATGGGCCTCAAATATTTTCGCCTCCATCGAAAATGCAGCCGCCGCGGCCGGGATTAGATCCTGCGACCTTCGGGTCAGAAGTCGAGCGCCATATCCACTAGACCACGAGCTTATTTCTTTTAACTTTAAATTTCTGGTTCACCAGAACGAAACCGCTCAAGGCCTGAACATTTCCTGTCGAATCGCCGGTCACTGCAACCTAAAGCGATGCTTAAGACAAGGGAGCTTCGACGGCGACGGCGGGGTGTGGGCCTAAGGAGCTTCGCTCCTAAAAAGCACCCCCCCCCCAACTTCCCCACGATCATTTTGCGAGGCACGCAACGAATTATCTCAGTTACAATGTCGAGGAAAGCTTTAATCGAAATGTGCGCGTTTGTCAAGATCTTGCCGCATAGTGATGGGTATCGAAGTGTGCGTTCCTAAAAGTATGATCCATGTGCTACGCAGCGTCGGCACAGAAAAGATTTCTCTCGCGCCATCGACCAAAGTGCAGCGGGCGCTATCCTTTCCCGATAAAGCGAAAAAATTCTTCGACCTGCGACTGACTTCCACTGTTCGTGCATGGAGTGTCCTGTTTATGCTTATTCGGGGGAAGGTTTCTTGTTCTGCTCGTGTCCGTGATTCCTTAGAGCCTCGTTAAATCAGATAGGGCTCCCGTTTTATGCTTCGAGACAGCCGGGAGTTGGTGTTTTGATCTCGCACTTACGTGACCACCGAGCTTTCGTCTCTTCCTAATGGCCCCTGGTGGGTCGTATGGCTGCCAGGAAAACCTTTCTCAGTGCACTCACTTCGATTAAGGAACGTACATGCCGAGAAGCTAGCATGCTCTGGTCAGACACAACAAAAACGTGACATTCAATGCTACTAGACAACGAAATCATTCTTCTTTTCTCTTCCATAAGCAGAATTTCTCTCTTTTGAATGTGCGAACCGATTAATATATATGTGGCTGGGAGCTGTCAGAAACATACTGCTATAACCTAATCCAAGTTCCCAAATTGTTTTTATGTGGAGGGGTAAATAGAATATATTTTGTCATGCTTAGCACGATGAACTTATTTTACGGTGTAGCACCATGAAGCAGGGTTGAGAACACATAGTGGTAACTAGGTCATGATCTCGCTAAAGATGACCTCCCCTCTACCAGTTCATGTCCGACGTGGTGATGCCCCAGAAGAAGAAAATCCTCCCACAACGACATCAAGATTTGATTTGATTTGATTTATTCATTTGCATCTACACACATGTACAACATTGTGGTACGTGGAAGTGGATGAGGGAAAAAAGCCGCACAAACGCGGCTCGAGGGGGACCTCACCCCCTTTAGTACAGTATAGCTACATAATACACTTTGTATAATACACTAATACAGTGACTATCAAGTACGGCAGTTATAGAATGAATGGGGAAAATAGAAAAAAAAACGATTACACTTCTCCGATAAAGCGGAAACAAAACACATATGTACTTCATATTATGCAAAATAATGAAGAAAAAAAAACATATCACAGATTATTAACTTTCAGAAAACACACTATAGAGGGGAACGCATTAACGTTTTAAATTCTGGCAATGTTAAGTGCTGTAAATAGCCTGCTCTATTGTATGAGTTAAGCAGTCTAGGGAGATTGTTACAAAGAATTCGGTATGCTCCACATTCCTGGCGAGTCTGACATGGAAGAACATTGAGAGCTGTTCGCAGCAACAGCGGCCAGAGGGTCGATCTGTATAAGGAATCGACATCCAGTAATCTTAGACTATCGGCTTTGCTTAGTTGCTACTTAAAAATAGTAACAATGTAGAAGATATGTTTGCTCAGCCAATACATCGTTCGTAGTCATTATCGATAATAAATCGGACGTTAAACACATACGCACTGTGCTGTATCAGTATCTTTAAACTAACTTTCCTGTTCATAATATATTGCCATAAATTCCGCAGTCAGGTAAGTGCTCCGTGAGTGGGCAATGCTTCAAGAATTTATTTATTTATTTATTTAAGGTGATATATATAGATAAACAAGGACACAGGGAAAAGTGGGGGAGTGCAAGCTGGCAACCGCCACATCGAGCCGCGCAACACCTGCCTACTCTTTCGGGAGAAGGGAAGAAATACGTTCAACCAATCAGGGCATGGTCACTTCGGGCACTAAGAACCTTTAAACGAAGCTCTTATAACTCATAGATTATAGTGGCTGGGTCGTACGTGGTAAATGCGACCGCCGAAGGTGCGCCGGTCACACACGTATTTGTATGCACCGTTGATTGGTGCTCGCTCGATCGTGGGCTTGTCGGCGATCAGCCGTTTCTGACGTGGCAATCTGATCTTCTATCGAGGTCAGTTTTCATTTAACGTTGACATATTTCATTGTTCCCTAGACATTAACGCATGACCCTCGTGTTGCCTGTAGCAACAGAAGTGTTGCGCTCTAAGCACCTGAACTATCGTCCAAATCCCGGCATGTAGGCACGAAACAGTTGGGAGAGAGCATTGGGCAATGGGAGAAACGAAAGAAAGAAAGAAACAAAGAAAGAAAGAAACAAAGAAAGAAACAAAGAAAGAAGGAAAGAAAGAAAGACTGTTCACTTCACATGATGACGTCACACGATGACGTCATCAGTTAACGTACATCGGTCAACGGTGTGTGGATACCGGAGGTAGCGCAGCCGGCACAACCGGCGGGCTAATCCTGGAGGCTGTGCCAAAAATTTAAGTGAAGTGATACAGCCTTTTATGCGTGTTTCACCTCGTTATTGCAGCTTAGGCGCTGCGTTGGATCGTTCATGCGTGTCAACTATCGGTCGAGCGCTCATTGCGAGAAAGACCGACAAGAAGGGCACTTATAAAAATCGCTGACGACCGTACAGACGGGAGTGCGCCTGTCTTCACAGAGCGGGATGGCTCAAATCGTTTATTCATAATTCGCTAAAGCATCACCGATGTAAACATACGTCGTTATGTATAAAGTGGCACAGCACATTTTTCTCTATTATCGCGTTGATGCCTTCACTTTCACGTGCCTTTCAGTGGCTGCGCAACTACTCTTTTCAAGAATATCCCTGTACGCCCACTTATCAGGTCGATTCCACGAAAGATCGAAAAAGGGTGTATATTTGATGTTTCCGATTTTCCTGATAATTTTGTATGTTGTGCACATATGACTGCACAGCACGAAATCGCAGTTCGTTTTCAAATAAAAATTTTTTTCAACACAGGAAAATTCGACAAGTGTCGCCGGTTGACGACGACCATTTTACGAAGAGTGCGTTTTCGTAAATTCGCAATCATGCTGGCAGCTACTCAAGCTATATATTACAAATATCTTTCTTTTTGGCGGAAGTAGAAGTAAAGAGGAAATAGCTCTTATAATTTCATGGAATTCTGAGTAAATTATGTATTTTTAAAAATTCATGAAAAACGCTGCGTTTTTGAAAATCAGTCAAATTTGGGACGCTATGGCTACTTCTGTGAACATCTTAGCTTGCTCATATTTGCAGTATGAATAGGCCTTTATGTGAATAATGAACCTCTGCATTTGTATTTCTCTAATAATTTTCAAAGTAGTAAATTTTCATGCTCGAAACACCAAAAAGAGAAAGTGCTCCTCCATTCAAAAATCTATAATAAAAAAAACCCAATCTCAATTTTGTTCAAAGTCCCCCAAAATGTTCTCAAAGGACTGCAGAATGATATTATGAAAAAACATGTTGCATCATTTTTATTACAACAAAAGCAGAAAATGTCAAACATTGTGTTTCCAGAGCGTGGTGGCTACTGCGCAAAGGACATCTCTAGTAACGAGAAAATACAGTAACACGTCTTTTTTCTTTTCTGAGCTTCGCTAAACAACAGTAGTGATCTATGGTCGGAAATTGGGAACTGTTTTGTAAAGAAAAAGACCGTTCCAATTAAATGCATTCGCGTGGTTTGCGACTTCACGCCAGTGTTAGACATCCCTCAGTCCACAGTATGCACTTTCAGTTGTAGCCTCCTTTTCTTTCATCTATTTCAGTTGAGTATAATTCATATCTTGAGTGCTAAAGAACTCATTCCCTCCATGCGTCTCTTATGATGATGTGCTGTGCCAGAATTGAGAGATTGGTATAAAAGCCAAGGTCTCTTCATGAATGGAAATGAATTTCTGGAGAGCGGTCGCCAAGAGGTGTGGTTTTTGTTGGCCCAAATGTGTACGTTGTCAAACCTTATGTGATCAATGCAGAGTTTAAAAAGAATCGATTACGTGAAGATTGGTGGCAGCAGTTCTGGCCACGGACAAAACACGTTTTGTTTGCATTACATCTGCTTTGTTTTGCATCTCCTTTTTTCTCTTGAAGGAGTGCTGGCAGATCTGGTTTCCCTCTTGAATTGAGCGCGCATCCTGCTTCATGACCCTCCGCAAAAGAGTCTCGATCCGATATCTTCTACGTAACGAAAATTCTGCTGCAGCGGAATTTTCTTTTTGTGCACCATGAGGCAGTCCGTACAAAAGTCGGCCATGGCTATAACGCCTACTCATAACCACCTTCAGAGCGTAGGATAGTGATCGCATCAAAGTGAAGCACAATTTGGATGCTTAACTTCTATCTCAGGTGGTGTTTGGCTGACTGGCACAGCCGTACTCGTTGCTGTCGTCTGCTCAGGCGGGCGTCCATCGCGCCGCCCTTTGCACCTGTCCGCCCAACGCATGCTACTCCGTTTACACGAGTGCTTGTAGCGCGGGCCACACGATCCACACGGTGCGGATCCAGAGACCGGGCGGGAGAGCGACGAGCGGTGAAAAATGTATCGTGTAACCAACGCAATCGACACCCCAGCTTTTTCTCGTGCATAGCGACAAAGCCTGGCAAACAATGTGTGGCTGCTGTGCTTAGGTTGCACTGCGGTACTTGCCGTTCACCACTGCCGCCATTTGCGATTTCTCACATTCTTACAATGCATGATCGACTCAGCTACACATATTTCGCGTTTAGCTTCCTTACTTTTATATAAGCGCATTTACTTAAAAAAAGTTATCCAGAGGAATGAAAATGTGCGTGCTGCCCGTCGACGAGGAATGTAAGTGGTGTCGCAAATGCATTTAATTGGAACGGTCTTTTTCTTTACAAAACAGTTCCCAATTTCCGACCATAGATCATTACTGTTGTTTAGCGAAGCTCAGAAAAGAAAAAAGACGTGTTACTGTATTTTCTTGTTACTAGAGATGTCCTTTGCGCAGTAGCCACCACGCTCTGGAAACACAATGTTTGACATTTTCTGCTTTTGTTGTAATAAAAATGATGCAACATGTTTTTTCATAATATCATTCTGCAGTCCTTTGAGAACATTTTGGGGGACTTTGAACAAAATTGAGATTGGGTTTTTTTTATTATAGATTTTTGAATGGAGGAGCACTTTTCTCTTTTTGGTGTTTCGAGCATGAAAATTTACTACTTTGAAAATTATTAGAGAAATACAAATGCAGAGGTTCATTATTCACATAAAGGCCTATTTATACTGCAAATATGAGCAAGCTAAGATGTTCACAGAAGTAGCCATAGCGTCCCAAATTTGACTGATTTTCAAAAACGCAGCGTTTTTCGTGAATTTTTAAAAATACATAATTTACTCAGAATTCCATGAAATGATAAGAGCTATTTCCTCTTTACTTCTACTTCCGCCAAAAAGAAAGATATTTGTAATATATAGCTTGAGTAGCTGCCAGCATGATTGCGAATTTACGAAAACGCACTTCTTCGTAAAATGGTCGTCGTCAACCGGCGACACTTGTCGAATTTTCCTGTGTTGAAAAAAATTTTTATTTGAAAACGAACTGCGATTTCGTGCTGTGCAGTCATATGTGCACAACATACAAAATTATCAGGAAAATCGGAAACATCAAATATACACCCTTTTTCGATCTTTCGTGGAATCGACCAGGAAACCATGGAAACAGCGTTTCAGCCTCGCAAAGCATCCAGAAAGAACGAAGAGGATGTTACGTCGTCAAAAAACATATAAACGTCCTTTCCTAGGACATTATTCATAGAATGATGTAGCAGCGTCAGTGTTGTACACGTTCCTCTAAAACAGGAACGGAAGCTCGTTCCTCGTTCGTGTCCAATTTTGAAACGAGTTCCCGTTACAAGTTTCCTTAACGTGAAAGGAACGCGGTCCAGTTACAACTCTAAAATTGGAACGCATCGTTACATCAACGTTACATTTCATTTTATTTAACTAAATATAGTGTCGGACAATCCTGAGGCGAAATAAAGTTAGCAATTTAAAACTTACATCGACCACCGCATACTATGCGAATTTGAACGTCGCCGACAGTATATTATCGGGAGATGAAAGGCTGCTCAAAGACGAATATATTTTAAGTAGCCCCGCACACACTCCCGACATGTCTAACTGCAACTTTGGTGCTCGTCTATTACAAGTGCAACACAGATGAAACTTTCCATTTCAATATTTAAACGCGGAGTCGGGATAGTTCGCTGCAGAAGTTCAAATAGACCGTGCCGTACCAGCTTACGTACAACAGTCGCGACTTCTTATCCCTTTCCAAAGCGCTTCTGTTCCCGTTCAGACATGGGTCTCAAACTCACCTCAGCGAGCGGGCCGCAGTCACGCAATGAAGTCCCGCAAGGGCCGGACAGAAAAATAATAATAATAAAAAAAAAGACGGGGCGGCGGGAAGGCGTGGACAAGATGTAGGCTAACGCTGCCATTTGAAAGAAGTCATTTGGCATATCTTGTGTATGGGTCATTTATGAAGGGGATTTGACGTGAGCATTCGAGAAACATACCAATACCGATCTCCAGAACGACTAAAATCTTGAGGCGCTGATTCTGAAGCACACTTTTTCTTTCACGGCCATGTTTCAGCTCATGGTGACCACACGGGGTGCCTCACAAAAAAAAAAAAAAGTGCTTGAAAACAGTCACCTCTGTGTATCTTGATTACCCGAATAAACTAAGCATTATTAATAACAATAGGCGAAAGAATAATACGGGTACCATTTAGCGAAATCATAAAACTTTATTCCTTGTGAAGAACAAAATAAGGGCTAACGTTCTAAACACGTTAGCTTGATACCTCGCAACACTTAGCTGCGGCGAGAGCAGAAATGCGCACATTAACTTCCTGTGCGTAGGCGATCCTCATGGTCGATCGCAGCTGTTCATCCTCGAACGCACTTGTTCACCTTCGGCAAGGAGAACTGTTGTTCGCACAAGTAGGTACTTCCGAGCAGTGGCGTAGCCAGGCGGTGGCACACCGGGCCCGTGATGCCCAGTCGCGCGGCATGCACTTTCAAATTGATTTTAAATATGTTCCAGACTATATTTGCCCTTGATAGCGAGATATGTTTGTGTGTGTCTCCACACAAATCTATCTCACTCGTTATCTCGCCTTCGAAATCTTGTGCCAGTATACTCCTTTAGGCCCTTAAGCGACATTTCATTCGTTGTCTCGCGTCCCTTCCACGGCGGTTTGGACGTGGTCCACAACTCCGCATCGCCATACCGCGGTATGGATGCCCACCTGCGTATGCGGTGCGTTGACCGTTCGTCGTAAGCTGGCACGGCACGGTTCAAGAAGGGCCTGTTCCCATGGTACCACGGCCTAATTGCGTTGGTGCGGGGACAAGGCGAAGCCTGTAGACTGACTAATCCCTTCCTTGGGAAGGAGGCTTGCACGACGACAGATAGGGTACAACACCAGTCAAAGCGGACACCAGCAACTGTGCACCAGAGGTACGGCGACGCCGCACTTCACTACGCTCACAAAAAATATGCGCCATGGTCACGTGCAAGGCAAGCGGGAGCTCTTCGCGGCTCACGTGGTCGCCCATCTGCTTTGCATGATGTGCTGCGTACGTGCGTGTTCAGTGCCGTGTTCAATGCCGTGTACATGTTAAATGCCATGGAACGTTTACAAAAGGAATGCCGTTCCCTCTGCCTTTCTCTCGTAAACGGAACGAGTTACCGTTACTGTTCCACCGATCCTCAACGGAACGGTGGCGTTCCTCCGTTCCTCCAAAAAGGAACTAGTTTCAGGAAAGCCGTTCCTTGGAACGGACGGAATTCCGTACAACACTGGGCAGCGGTGCACAATGAAAATACGACTGCTCGATGGCGAAGCTCTTCTGACTTCTGTTAATGGCTGCTCACTACGAGACTTAATCGAACCAACCAGGTCCTTGTTTTTGTATTCTCGACGTGGTCCATATTGTATTGGGCGCGAAGCCAACCACTGAAAACACCGGCGCCACCGTCGGCGTGACGTGCTTGGCAGGATCACGTGGTATCAGCGGCCGCGTCGGCTGCTTGTGGACCGCTGCCGCGTGCTTTGAAAATGAGTTTCAAGTTCCACCTGCGCTGCGGTCTATTCAAATGCGAAGTTTTTCTCAAATTTTGAACACAATTGAACCCATTGTTATCGGAGTGGCTGCCTCTGAAAGCGGCGAACATGGTGCTTTACTGCTAAAGAAACTGCGTGAAGCGTGAATTGTGAAGCTTAGAACCGGCAAGCAGTCATCGGCTAGGAGTCTTGTGTGCAACAAGCACTTCCGCGTCGAAGACTTTCGCTACTACGTCGGGGCTGCGATATTCGGTGAGTAGCAGACAGCGCGCACTGACACGATCGCTCACGCGCGCTTCCCGCCGGCTAATGGTGCTTATTTCCCAAAGGATGGAAAAGTCGCTACTTTTCACCAGGCGCGATAGCATCTCAGAAGCTTCCCGTGCACCCTCTTGATCATCGGCCTTGTGCTCAGCATCCACAAAATCGGTTGCAGACACGCAAGTCATTGTTTAGATACGTTCGAATAAAAAAACTCACAGGGTCACTCACAAGCGGGGAAACGTTCTTGAACGTTCCATCCCTCCACTTAAACGAAAGGGGGGAGGATAGGTTGTACCAAATCTCAGCTAACGTTGCCATTTGAAAGACCTTTCCCATATCTCATGTATGGGTCATTTCTCAAGGGTATTCGGCAGCAGAATTCCAACAAAATATCGATACCTCTCTCCAAAATGACTAAAATATGGACGCCGATTATGAAATTTACAGTTTTGTTTCACGGTTATGTATCAACACATGGTGGCCGCAGGGGTGCCTCACGAAAAGAAATGCTTTAGCTTTGCCATGCCTGTGTAGCTTAAGAACTTACATATAAAAAAAATTTAAAAAATGGGACGAAGACGGTCATGTGCGGGCCGAAGGCCGCTAGCGAAGTATTAGCGAAGTGGGGCAAAGTATATTCGCTTGACGAAATATCTGGCTTGAAAAAAGACAATTACGAATTCCGTGCCGGGTAATGTCCCTTCACCTCGAACCATATGCATCCAGTGAGTAAGCGTCGAGAAGCTTATTTGCGCCTTTATTACCAAACTGGAACGAACCCCGAAAATAGATTGAAATCGCTTCGTGTACCTCCTGCCAGTGTTACCACCTTTTACAAGTACAGCATACTCAGGAAGGCATACACTATTATATTATGGAAAAAAAGTCACAGTTTCGCCGCAAGGGCGAAGCAATGAATGCGATAGCAAGAAAAGGTGCCCTGATGAACGCGCTGCTACGCTGCGGAAACGTCTGCCGCGCGAGCAGACAGCGGAAGGGCAAGGTTCTCCCTGCGCAAATATTAGACGAAGCGAGCAAGCTGGCCGATGACTGTTAAATGCGCCCGTTGCGCTCCTCGCGCCATCTCGCTGGTAATGAAGAAACGCTTATAAGCGCCTGCCGTCTCTGAGTCCTGCCAGCGGTAAAGGGTGTGTATATAACGCTCGCCGTTAGCTACCTGAATGATCTGCGCTTTGTGACTGTGATGAGAACGTGTGGTTCTTAAAACCTTTAGGTTAGGAACGTGGACGTTCCTAACAAACCGACGAGGCTGCTTGCAGGTTTACAACGAATGACACTTTATACAAACATGGATGAGACACAAGAGCAAGCAAGGCACACACAAAGGAACAAAAAGAAAGGAACTAACAAAAGTTAAATATCAGGGAAGCGTCTTAGCGACAGTCAGTCGGCACAGGCTCACTTGTCGGAGAGTCGAACGCGCAGGGTGATGCGAGGAGACGTGGCGAAGAGACGAGGAGCGCGAGATGGCTTCAAAGAGGCCAGTGACGGCTTGTGGAAGCTGACAACGAGCCTGGAGCCTTGCTGAAGGGAGGAGTTGGAGGCGGAGGACGTCAGAGGCCACGTGAAGCCCGTAGCATCAACTCGTGGACCGCGTCCCAGAGCGTCGACACTCGGGCCCGGTCGCCCGACTGCGTCGAACGCCCAACACCGTCTGCTCTCTTCTTGACCTCGCAAGCTAGCAGAGTTGGCGCATTCTTGCGCGAGCAGCGTCGTCGTCGTCGTCGTCGTCTACTTTCTTTTCGCATCACACAGGAGACACTATGAATGTCCTGCGCGCACATCACAGTGACGTAGTGGCTAGCGCCACGCGTTGCAGACCGAGAGGTCGCTGGTACGATTCCGCGCTTCGGAAGTATTTTTCTGAATTATTTTTCTTTGGGACTTTTACATATATATATATATATATATATATATATATATATATATATATATATATATATATATATATATATATATATATATATATATATATATATATATATATATACTTATACATATACGGGGCATGACGGCGGCGGCAAAAAGCAGCCGAGACTGTCCATATAATAGCTATCGGAATTAAAAAAAAAACCACGGTGCAAACCACGCGTAACATACACTGCTGAAAACTGCACCGACACGCCCTCAAGAGGTGTTTTATAGATGACATTGAAAGGTGGCACGACTTTCGGGAACGAGATAAATGCAAGGATGAGCTGGACAGCTATGCTCATTTTGCAGAGGTCCACAAAGGCATTCTAAATTTGCTCCAGTGGTGGAAGTTATGAACAACGACTGCCGACGCCTTCACAATTCGCAAAGCAGATGTTGTGCGCCCCTGCGGCTAGCGCAAGCATTGCGAGAAAATTTAACATGGCAGGATATGGGATGCAACAGCGCATGATGTGCCTCAGGGGCGTAGCCAAGGGGGGGGGGGGGGGGGGGGGTTGGGGGGGTTCAAACCCCCCCTCCGAAATTTTTCAGTTTTGCTTGCGTATATATACACGCACACATACAAACGCACGCACGAACATACATAAGGTATGGTTGAACCCCCCCCCCCCCCGAAAAAAATTTCTGGCTACGCCCCTGATGTGCCTAATGCCGGAATGTCTTGATAATTTGATTTTTTGCACAATAACATTTGAAGAAATGAACTATAAAATATGCCACAAAAGACAGACTGTATATACTAGCAGTGGTGTGATATATGAAAATAATGCTATTACAAATGGTTTTTTTATTTCTTTTGACTGTTTATACGTATTTATAAAACTGCACGTGGTGCATGCGGTTCATTATAATTTTTATCTATAGGCTTGTATATTTACAACAAGGTAATAAGTTTAGCTTTCTCCCTCTACTTATTTTGCTGTGCCAAGGTGCTACTTTGCTGAAAACAGGTGCTACATATCCAGAAGGGTGCACGATTGGGTTTGATGGCATAGCATGCTTTAAATTTCGAGAAAGTGGAATAAAAACAAAGGGAAGATTGCGTTCTGTTCTCCTGTGTAGTTATTGCGCGGCCTACCGAAAGTGAACTCATGCTGCCAACCACTTTTCATGCTACAATATCTGCTACAAAACGCCCTTGATGGTTCCCATTGTATTTGCAGAAAAAAATAGGTTAGGTATACCACTCCCGAGCAAACATTCATTGTACCCAGTATGTCCGCTCAACTGTTTGCGCCGTCAGCCCCTTTTACAAGAAATTACCGTAGGTTAAAGTATAATTATTAGCTAAACATGCGCCAACAAAGCGTAGATATTTACCACTTAAAACACCTTGCTGTAGATTGATTCCATGTTCGGGCAACATCACTTACAGAGTAGTGGTTCGGGCCCCTGTCGGGCCTGATCAGCGGTCGGGCCGGGCCGGGTAGGCGAAATCTTTTCTCGGGTTCGGGCCGGGCCCGGGTCTCGCGTTGAGTCACCGGGCCGCGCTCGGGCGGGTAAACATGAACAAATTCCGGGCCCGGGCCGGGCCCGGGCCGAGAATCACGCCCCGTGCAGTGCTCTAGGTGGGATCGCCAACCTCTATAGTACGAATTTAATGGTTAGCCTTCTATGTTAACTCTCTTCCTCTTGTCTTCATGCTACTTTTTCGTCAACTGTTCGGTATTTGCCTATTCTAAGCATTTTTATACGGCTTTCAACAGTGTTACATTACAGTTACATTCTAGTTCATTGATGAAACTGACTGGAACCCCATCCGATAAACTCGGGGACTGCGCTTTGTAATTTTAAATGCGAAGCATTTCTTAGCGAACCTCTGGCACTTTGAGCGTTTCTATCTACGTATCTATCTATCTATCTATCTATCTATCTATCTATCTAGCCGCCTAGGTCTGGGTGCTCTCATGATCGCCTCTTTAACTTGGTGTGGACCAAAATTGGCATGGGAGGGTAAGAGCTATTGGCGAACATGACTGCCGGGCCATGACATGAATAACGTGAAACTCCTGTCGCGTACGTCGTCAAACCCTTTCCTCCAGGCACGTGTGGCACATACCCGTTTACCACGGGCCACGGTGTACGGGTATGCGCCACATGTGATTGACACTTTATATCTAACCAGGAACGGCGAGAACAGACATTGATAACTTAAATGCGAGGGCATTAAGAAAAACCGACATCGGCAGCGTTGACTCGACGAATGGAAAGAATGAAAATTGAGATCCCAGCAGGAATCGAACCCAAGCATTCTGCGTGGCAATCAGGTATTCTACCACAGAGCCACGCCAGGTCTTGCAGCTGCTTTGGAAAAACAGCCTATGCGGGCGTAAAGCGGTGCAATGGCAAGTGTGGTTGTGGTGCTTGCTATATAATTTTGCAAGCAAGGAATAAACACTACATGATATTCCTACGATCTGTACTCCTACAATACAGGCGTCATATCAGATTAACGTCTGTGGTTCCAGTGTTGACCCCGCTTTTATAGCAGTCTAATAAATATTACATTTGTATTCTTATGATTCAATAAGCTATATTGAAGCGTTGCTCGACCCCTGAGGAATACATTAACGAAAGTTACGTATGATATTCACATCACCGCACCGTGAAGTACACTTAGTCCGTCAGAACGACGCTGTGTCCTCTTCATTTCTTGCGAGGCTGGGCGATGGCCTCATGCTGACCGAACATGATGCCAGACTGATTCACAGCCGCTTTGTAGACTAGGCTACGTAGGCCACATACGCCCAGGTAGTCTACGAATACGACCAGCGCCATCCACTGATGTTGGTCTACGTAGCACTATCCAGGCCTACCACCCTCAACGGCCTATACCTCACCAACGCAAAAGATGACTTCAGGTTCCGACATGTCGCGGGCTCTATCGAGAGATAATTTGTCCACAAAATGACCGAGGCATCCACGAATTCCAGCAGCTGCACTACACCTCATGCTTCACTACACATGGACCCCTCGTCACCGCGATCACGACCGGATCCGATAACAAGTAATGACCGGCTGCTCGTGCGCACTGATCCCGGTGTTGATGACCTTGTTCTCGCACGTTTCACCACACAGGTTTGTGAAACGTGCGTGTGTTCTCCATCATAAGGGACAAGTATAAGCACTTCATATCAGCTTACCGCTTCTGGTGTTGGTAATATCCACGTTGCCGTTGGCAGCGTTACCCAACTGTAAACAACTGATTATATAACACATATGCGGCTCTTCAACGTATATGTGTGCGTATAACATTTATATAAATCTTTAGCGTCATTTTGTAACGTTTGGCCAGTAAAAAAATTACGCCACGGTCACCTTTCCGCCGCACGCTTCGCATAACATCGACTTCCAGGTACGTGGGATCTGCCGAATTTTTAAATGCGAAGCATTTCTTAACGAACCTCTGGCACTTTGGGCGTTTCTATCTATCTATCTATCTATCTATCTATCTAGCCGCCTACGTCTGGGTGCTCTCATGATCGCCTCCTTAACTTGGTGTAGACCAAAATTTGCATGGGACGGTAAGAGGATTTGACGAATACGACTGCCGGGTCATGACATGAATAACGTTAAAATATTGTCGCGTACGTCGTCAAACCCTTTCCACTAGACGCGTGTGGCACATACCCGTTTACCAATGGCCGCGGTGTACGGGTATGCGCCACAGGTGATTGACAGTTTATATCTAGCCAGGAAAGGCGAGAACAGACATTGTTAACCTAAATGCTAGAGCGTTAAGGAAAACCAACATCGGCAGCGTTGACTCAACGAATGGAAAGGATTAAAATTAGGATCCCAGCAGGAATCGAACCCAAGTATTCTGCGTGGCAATCAGGTATTCTACCACTGAGCCACGCCAGGTCTATAAATTGGTTTGGAAAAACAGCCTAAGCAGGCGTAATATCGGTGCAACGTCAGTCGTGGTTGTGGTTCTGGCTATCTAATTTTACAAGAAAGCAATAAACACTACATGATACTCCTACGATGTCTACTCCGACGATACAGGCGTCATATCAGATTAACGTCTGTAGTTCCAGTGTTGGCTCCACTTTTATAGCAGTCTAATAAACATTACGTTTATATTTCTATGATTCAGCAAGCTATATTGCAGCATTGCTCGACCCCGGAGGAATACATTAACGAAAGTTACATATAATATCCACATCACCGCACCGTAAAGTGCACTTAGTCCGCCAGAACGACGCAGTGTCCTCTTCATTTCTCACGAGACCGAGGATGATGCCAGATTGATTTACAGCCGCTTTGTAGACTAGGCTACGTAGGCCACATATGCCCAGGTAGTCTACAAATACGACAAACACTATCCACTAATGTTGGTCTACGTAGCACTATCGAGGTCTACCAGCCTCGACGGCCTATACCTCACCAACGCGAAGGGTGACTTCAGGTTCCGGCATGTCGCCGGCTCTGTCGACAGAGAATGTGTCGACGAAATGATCGAGGCGTCCACGAATTCCAACAGCTCTACTATACCACATATTTCACTACACATGGACCCGTCGTCACCACGACCACGACCGGATCCTATAACAAGTCATGACCAGCTGCTGGTGCTCACTGATCACGGTGATGATGTCCTTGTTCAAGAACTGTCAAGCACTTCTTGCACACATGCACACGTGTTCGTGAAACGTGCGTGCGTTCTCGGGACACGTATAAGCACTACATATCAGCTTACCGCTTCTGGTGTTGGTAATACCCACGTTGCCATTGGCGGCGTTAGCCAACCGTAAACAACTGGTTATATAACACATATGCGGCTCTTCAACATATAAAGTGTGCGTATAATATTTATACAAATCTTCGTCATTTTGTAACGTGTCGCTCAGTAAAAAAAGTTACGCCACAGTCACCTACCCGCCGCATGCTTCGCATACATCGACTCCCACGGTACGTGGGATCTGCCGAATTTTTTCCTTCAGCCTTCTCGTTGCTGAAATTTTCAAGTACTAGCTCTTCCTGCGTTTTCCTTGGTACTTTTATTCAGTGGAGAAATCCTGGACGCACTTTTCAATCGAAGCCTGTGTTGCCTGACTGCTGTCGCCGTGGGATTGGCCGTCGTACGCGAACTCATTGCGCGTATGTGCCACCGAAATTGGCCAAGCCCCACTACTCAGCACTGGTCCACTAAAAATGAAGACGAGAACTGCGCACCGGCGCAGTCGCTTGGAAGATCCCCTCCTCACCCGCAGCTGGCGCGCAGAAGAAGGCAAAGGAAGTGGAGGAGCAATCTCTTTGTCCCTGGACGAGGCAAAGGGGGTGAGCCAATCCGCAGGTGAGGGCTGCCATCGCAGAAACACAAAGACAACGCCGGGCTGTCCCAAAAATACGACAGGTGGACGTCGATGCTAAAAGACAACGGCGGGCGGATCGTGAGGTTCGAGCTTCAGAAGCTCAAGCGAAAGCCCAGTAGCAGCTAACCCCGAAGTGCGAAGCAGGGACAGGGAATGTGAACCGGAGCTACGAGAAGACAATCCCGAACTGCGTGTCCAGGATGCCAGCCTTTCACGAGAGTCTAGCCGACAACCAGTGCAGAAGCCGCCGATACCAGCGCTAGCCCTACTCATCCGTTATTACCAATATCGGCGATGGCGGGACGGCGAATGCGGACGAGCTTCACCTACTCTCGCTCTTCTCACTCTTTTCTTGTGCTTCTTTCTGCCGGTGGTGCTTAGGCGTCTAGGTTTTATTCGAAATTATGTACCAAGTAGCCCTGCCGCAAATTGTGCAAGTTACTCGAGGGCCGCTGTGCGTCCAATTCGAATTATGGGAGAAGGAAAAAGTTAGAAGGAAGCATTGCGTAATTCGAAAGAAAGAAAGAGAGAGAGAGAGAGAGAGAGAAGGAAATAAATAAATAAATAAATAAATAAATAAATAAACAAACAAACAAACAAATAAATAAATAAATAAATAAAGAAACAAAGAAAGAAAGAAAGAAAGAAAGAAAGAAAGAAAGAAAGAAAGAAAAGAAAATTAGGCAGATCCCACACCTTGTGGGAATCGGTTTCATACTAAGCAGTCAGCGAGCAGTTCTATGTTGTTGTTTTTTTGCTTTGAGTAAGCGTTACGAGGTACATCGACGTGCTTTTGTAAATGTAGTAGTTGTGTGCACATCGTGGGCTTACCAGACAGGTCGACGACACTGGCGTTTAAAGGGTAACTTATGGTCTGACGTAACGTTAGCAGTTACGTTAGAGTGCATACGCGTATTTTATCGAAACGAAGTGCACTTTATGGCGCGATGATGGGAATATCGTACGTAACTTTCGTCAGCGTATTCATCTGGGGTCGAGCTACGCTTGAATATAGCTTGCTGAATCATAGGAATACAAATATAATGTTTATTAGACTGCTATAAAAGCGGAGCCAACACTGGAATGACAGACGTTAACCTGACATGACGCCTGCATCGTAGGAGTATACATATGTGGCGCTTATTGCTTTGTTATAAAAATAGATAACCAGCACCACAGCCATGATTGACGTTGCAGCGACATTACGCTTGCATAGGGTGTTTTTCGAGAGCAGTTTCGAGACCTGACGTGCCTCTGTCGTATAATACCCGACTGCTACGCAGAATTGTTTGGTTCGATTCCAGCTGGGATCCTGATTTTTATTCTTTGC
This sequence comes from Rhipicephalus sanguineus, assembly GCF_013339695.2. Lineage (NCBI taxonomy): Eukaryota > Metazoa > Arthropoda > Arachnida > Ixodida > Ixodidae > Rhipicephalus > Rhipicephalus sanguineus. Next base: position 92,343,930 of record NC_051181.1, read on the forward strand.
ATTCGTCGGGTCAACGCTGCAGGTGTCGGCTTTTACCAATGTCTGTTGTCCCCGTTCTTTGATAGATATACTATCAATGACCTGTGGCGCATACCCGTATATCACGGCCCGTGGTAGACGGGTATGTGCCATACGTGTCTGGAGGAAAGGGTTTGGCAACGTACGCGAATGGACTTTCACGTTATTCATGTCGTGACCAGACAGCCATATTCGTCAAATACTCTTACCCTTCCATGCGAATTTTGGTCTACACCAAGTTAAGGAGGCGATCACGACAGCACCCAGACGTATGCGGCTAGATAGATAGATAGATAGATAGATAGATAGATAGATAGATAGATAGATAGATAGATAGATAGATAGATAGATAGATAGATAGATAGATAGATAGAAACGCTCAAAGTACCGAAGGTTCGCTAAGAAATCATCATCATCATCATCAGCCTGTGTACGTCCACTGCAGGGCAAAGGGCTCTCCCATGTTCCGCCAATCAACCCGGTCCTGTGCTTTCTGCTGCCACGTTATACCTGCAAAGTTCTTAATCTCATCTACCCACCTAATTTTCTGTCTCCCCCTCCGCGTTTGCCATCTCTTGGAATCCAGTCAGTTATCCTTAATGACCATCGGTTATCCTGCCGACATGCTACGTGCCCGGCCCATATCCATTTCTTCTTCTTCATTTCAACTAGGATATCCTTAACGCCCGTTTCTTCCCTGACCCGCTCTGCTCTCTTCCTGTCTCTTAAGGCTACACCTATCATTTTCCTTTCCATCGCTCGCTGCGTCGTCCTCAATTTAAGTTGACCCTCTTTGTAAGTCTCCAGGTTTCTGCTCTTGGTAAGTACCGGTACGATGCAGCTGTTATATACCTTCCTCTTGAGGATAGTGGTTAGATACCATTCATGATTTGAGAATGCTTGCCGAATGAGCCCCACACCCAGCCTTATTCTTCTAGTTATTTCACTCTCATGGTTCGGCTCCGCGGTTACTACCTGTCCTAAGTAGACGTACTCCTTTACAATTTCCAGTGTCTCGCCACCTATCGCAAAGCGCTGTTCTCTGCCAAGAGTGTTCCACATTACTTTAGGTTTATGCATATTAATTTGCAGACCTACTCTTCTACTTCCGTATCCAGTGCAGTAGATCATGAGCTGTAATTCGTCCTCCCGCGTTACTCATCAATGCAATGTCTATCAGCGAATCGTAGGTTACTGAGATACTCTCCATTAATCTTATCCCTAACTCTTCCAATCTAGGGCCCTGAAAACCTCCTGTAAACCACGACCTCCTCTATAAACTACCGACCTGCTCATGCCGCCGCTCCCCATGTCGCCAGTTTTCTTTAGTTCCCCAAACTGCCACCGCACGCCGCGGCGCCACAACTGACCCCATCTATGCCCTATGGCATCGCCAGCTTGCGACTTTGCGGGCTTCGCTATCGGTTGCTGCCTCTGCAGGGTCCTGCCTGTTCGGCGCGTATAGTAGGCGCTCGCCTTTGCGACATTCGGAAGTTATTGCATGACATCAGTAACACGCGATAACCTCGCAGTGACTGCGCAATCAGAAGCAACGTTATAGGCAACGGTAGCAGTACATTCCCCCAATGGTGCGCTGCTGCGTTTTCAAAGGTTTATGGTTTTTTTTAACTCGTACCAGCTATGTACGCAGAGTTCCCGGCGCATCATTAGGCGACATCCCGATTTTCCTATGTATACATTTGTACGAGATACTACGAAAGCCGTCATTTCTGAAGAAGTCGAGCGCTCTTTCAGCAATGATAACGACGAATTGCAAAAGAAATATATCGCAGACCTAAACTGAGAGCGCGTTAAAGTAGCGGTCGAAGATGAATATGCAGAAGACAATAATACTACATGTTCAGCGAAAGAGTGTTCGCGACAGACAACTCGATACGAGATTCTGTAGAAGAGCCCTCTAGATATACCGGAGAGCCTACTCATGTCTAGCAGATTTACCAAAGAATTAGAATGGGTGCATTCTTAACCCATGGCTGACAATACCACTGTCACAGAATGGGAAAGTGTACATTAACTATTCCAGTTTGCCAGTTCTAACATACAATGAAGAAACTTGGAGAGTGACAATGAAACTACAGAAGTTAAGAACCACGCATGCAATGGAAGGAAAATGATAGGAGCAAAACCAAAGCTAGGCAGCAGTGTATTTCAATAGTATTTAGAGATACTTTTGAGTATCTGTATCTCTGTATCGAGATGGATTTGCAAAATGGTATTTGTATCTCAGTAGTGAAATATACTTGTACGATGTATGTATCGATCATATTGCGATACAGCTAGTGCAGGACACGGGTATCATACATCGTGACTTTTTTTTTGTCGGAACTGAACTCAATGTGTTCAAAAGGGGAAAGGAAGACTTTTTTGTCCTAATCCAAGCAAAGGCACGCCGGCAGTCTGTGACACTGTGCGGGCGGCGAAGGGATCCTCACGCGTGCAGAATGGCCCATCTCATAAAGTATATTTTTTTCGTCTTTTTGCGAAAGCATTTCGGAAATATCCCGTTATGTCAAAAACACATATGTATCTTAGAACCTGTGCTTGTGGCTCCCAGCACATGTATTTTGATATCTGTATTTAGGAATACTTTTCTGTGTATCTCTGCCCAGCCCTGGGTAAAACTAAAATATAGGAAGACAGGAGAGTAGATAAAAAAATATGTGCAACTGATATACTAGTTGATATTCGGGTGACCGCTAGCGTCGAATACAGTGTTTCGTAGTCCCGCAGAAACTCGGCTTTAGGATGAACCCACCATCAGCCCTTGGACGAATTATTTTTGCACATACAGCTATAAAGAACGATAAGGTAGGGCACCATTGCAAGAAATAACGCCAGGAATATAAGGACTGCATTCTGCAGGCCATTCTTTCTATATTATGTTTCATGTTTTTGTTGCCTACACGTTCCCGCTGCTCGCACGTAGACGGATACATAATGCAAAGGCCTTCGCGCGCTTAGATTTTGGGTCAGGTGGTGAACATTAGTAAGGAGCCCTCCACTTACGGTGCTTCGCATAGCCAGAGTGTTGCTTTCGGACGGTAAAACTCTGTGAATCAGTCAGTCTAGACGCTAGAAACTCGAAAAAATGCGACAATTACGCGCTCACTAGTGCGCCAGGAACCCAAGACCAGCGTGCGCTCAATGTAAACGAAGCCGCCGCATCGTCTGCTATGGGGGTAAGTGCTGGCGGCACCTGACGGCACTTTCGGTCCCTATCCGCAACTTTTCAGGACCGCGCGCCGCCGTAGGGGGAGCGCCGATGAGCAGGTCGTAAGTAGGCCGTGTGTTTAACCATACTTTATGTGTGTTTCTTTTATTGAAATAGAAAATAAATGAAGGAGTTGTTGTCACCATTGCTAGTGACGGCTACCCCTTTCCACATAGTTTTTAGGATAACAAAATAAAAAAAATATATATATATATAACATATATACAGTCCTACAAGTTCAAGAACTCAGTAGCCATCGCAAATATTAGTGTGTTCGTGCGTGCGTTTGTATGTGTGCGTGTATATACACACGCAAAATTGAAAAATTTCGGGGGGTTTGAATCCCCGCCGAAAAGTGCACAGTTATTTCAAATAGAATTACCGTGCACGTGCATTTATTTTAAGAAAATGTCCGAATTGTTAACGTACCTGATAACAATGTACTACAATTTATCCTAACGCCGGTTTGAACCCGCCCCCCCCCCCCCCATTGGCTACGCCCCTGCTGAGGGGTATCCCGTATTCCCATCATGTAAGGGCCATATTCCTCGTCCTCGATCCGAAGAAGGCCTAGCGCTTAGAGCGGAAATCTCTTACATATGCAAATGTAGCCCCGCAGTCGGTGGAACTCAAGTTGTCCAGGATGCTACCGTGTTCAACATTGTCGAACCCCCTCAGATCAAGGGCAAGGATGGCTTTGCCATTGTGTTGCATAGTTGTGGGTTGTATGACGTCCCTGTGCAGCTAAGGAGGACTTCTGTGGGCAGACAATGTGTGAGGCAGACATGTGGGGCGAAACCCAAACATGTGTATGCAAGAAGCCCCTGCTTTCCAGGTATTGACAGAGGCGATCCCCTACCGTGGTCTCCGTAAGCTTGCCCGCGCATGAGATCAGTGAAATGGCCTCAGGTTTTCCGTATTCACGGCCTTGCCTGCTTTGGGATAAAAGTCACAAGTGATGTTTTCCATTCAGGAGAGAGTGGACATCCGTCCCAGATCTGGTTAATGTATTCCACCAATGGAGGTAGGCTGTGTCAGGGAGGTTGCCAACAGTTTCACTGTTATGCGATCCCGTCCCGGAGCCGTACCCCGGCGTCTTTTAGCTAAGGCAGCTTTAAGGTCATGCCAGTGTACGTGTACGCAGGCCCGTCGGGTCCTCCGTACGACAGATATATCTATCGCACAGAGTATCCGCAACCTGTACCGTTGTTCCTTGGTACCCATTCAGAGCCCGCCGGAGCTGCTTTTGCGTCTCCCTTCTCGTTTGAGAGGGGTCTATGAGTCTGGAAAAAGACACCATGTCCCTTCGAGCTTATCTGGTGAGTTGCGGCGTCGCAGCGGGCTATCCAGTTTGAATCTGAGAGGTGGGCAGCATACGCTGCAGCCTGCTCTGTCAGGTAGCCTATGGGGGTGTAGTTTGCGCTTAGTCTTCTGCTTTTCCCGACGTTTCGTTAAGTTTCGGCGCGCCTCCCACAGTTTTGGTCGCTCTGTACTGCCGAATTATGCTGTATCATGTGCGAAGCCTCAGCGATGCAAATTTAAGGTACTTGGCCTTGTTCCTTCGCAATTCGTTCTTTGCGTTCGTAAGGCGTTACTACTCCTATAATGATACAGAGATACTTTAAGGAACCAGCTATTAGATCTCCCGTTCACTGGAATCATACTACACATATAGTCTTGAAATTAGAAATTACCGTGCACGTGCATTTATTTTAAAGAAAATGTCCGAATTGATAACGTACCTGATAACATGCTACTCACAATTTATCCTAACGCCGTACATGACTGTAGGCCGCGACGGTAACGGGATGACGGTAGACGATGACGACACCACTCATGACTCTATAGGCCGTGCTGGGCCAAAGACGAAGACAGTGCGGGCGATGGTATGAAGACGACGCCCGAACTATTTCGCGGCGAACAAACCAATGCAGATAGTCGTATGCTCATTGTGTGACCAACTGTTTCTTCCAGGTCCTCATCTCGGCGCAGCTCTCCGAAACTCGAGACCCTCGGAATGCTGAATTCTGGCAACGTACTATACAAAGCCATGCCATTCAAAAGAAATGACACATTCATGGTCTTGCACTCACATTGTTTCCAGCATGTTACATAAGTGAATGCCGTTTAAAGAGACCTTTTCTCAAGGACCACATCTTTGGCACATGCATAGGGCTCTTCTAACAAACCATAGTGCAGCTTATTAGAAGCTCCAATATAACCCTTCCAGAACGACCAGTCTCGGAGTTCTGCAGATTACTCAATACAAACCTTGTGTTATAAGCACAGTTCGTGTCCGGCTCCTCCTAAGTGCACGTTGCTGGAAGGAATAATTTTGGAAATGCGGTTGCGGTGACAACAAGTAGAGCTTGTTGTAATAAGTAATATGAAAGCATAAAAGTTAAAGTTGCTTAACTGGCTATGCCCAATGACTACATGTAGCGATGGCCTTGTACAGTAGAAGGACAGTGATCCCGTGGAGCACAACAGGAGCTGCTGGCGAATTTTGTTCTTATTGCAGCTATATTACTTATTCGAAGGTCGCAGGTTCGGTCCCTGCCGGCGGCAAGTCATCTTTTCGTCCACTTTACTTTCTTCACATTTATATTCTAAATACTACAGATAACACCCCTGTACTTTCCTTGGCGTTATTGTCTGTTAGTTCTCATTAATATGTGTCTAACAAAGATAAACGAGCCCTTGAAAAATCATCTGCTTTCCTTCATTCATAGCTAGGGTCTCGTCCTGGCAGACTTAATGCCTTCAGGTAGTATGCGAGGGATTATTGGTCAGCTGCCAACTCGTATAAAGATCACGTGCTACGTGACGCCAACAGGCAAAAAAAGAGTGTTCCACACTCGCCGCCATGGCTGCGATTGGCGCTGACTAACACTCCTAGGTTTAAATCAACATATATACCCAGAAAGTGGACGGGAGGATGACCGCCGCCGTAGCTCAGTGGTAGAGCATCGGACGCGTTATTCTAAGGTCGCAGGTTCGGTCCCTGCCGGCGGCAAGTCATCTTTTCGTCCACTTTACTTTCTTCACATTTATATTCTAAATACTACAGATAACACCCCCTGTACTTTCCTTGTCGTTATTGTCTGTTAGTTCTCATTAATATTGTGTCTAACAAAGATAAACGAGCCCTTGAAAAATCATCTGCTTTCCTTCATTCATAGCTAGGGTCTCGTCCTGGCAGACTTAATGCCTTCAGGTAGTATGCGAGGGATTATTGGTCAGCTGCCACTCGTATAAAGATCATCGTGCTACGTGACGCCAACAGGCAAAAAAAGTGTCCACACTCGCCGCCATGGCTGCGATTGGCGCTGACTAACACTCCTAGGTTTAAATCAACATATATACCCCAGAAGTGGACGGGAGGGATGACCGCCGCCGTAGCTCAGTGGTAGAGCATCGGACGCGTTTATTCGAAGGTCGCAGGTTCGGTCCTGCCGGCGGCAAGTCCCATTTTCGTCCACTTTACTTTCTTCACATTTATATTCTAAATACTACAGATAACACCCCCTGTACTTTCCTTGGCGTTATTGTCTGTTAGTTCTCATTAATATTGTGTCTAACAAAGATAAACGAGCCCTTGAAAAAAGGGATCTTACATGTTTTGTAACTTGCGATTGTAAGGAACGATAGCGCTGGGGACCTCTGGAGTAACAGTCGAGCGAGAGGACGCTGTCGTTTTGAAAAGTCCGAGCATCTACCACTGCGCAAATAATAGGACTGCACTGAATAGCGCCTCTACTTTCGTATCAGCAAAGTCTGCACCTCAGTTTCAGTCATTTCTGCACGGTAGTCTGGAAATACTGGCATATCAGTGTCACCCCTTGGTATACTCTTACGCATCGATATCGTATCGAGACTACACATTGTGTATGTTGTTGAAGTGCTGTTGCCACTTCAGTGTTCTGTGCAAATGTTTCGGTTGCACACGGCAGATTGATCGTATGACTGGCAAATGCAGCTTATTTGATGATTCTCATGCGCTAAAGTTAAATGCGTAGCATTTCAAACAAATAAATGGCTTGAGGGCGCTGTATTTTCAGTCGCCGATGTTTCGTCTCTCAGATACTTACGTGGCATATATGAAAGCGTTTGATTGGGGAAACAATAAAATATTTGTTCCAATGGGCACTTGAGAAGCTAGAGAATACGTGGTGGTAATACACGCGTCCATTGTGTGATTTTCTTCGTATTGATAGTGTAACGAAACCGCAACGCCAGTATGCAATAAAGGGAGTTTTCTAAATGCCAAGGAAAGAGAGACCTTAGTGAAGTCCCTGACCCTTATTTCGCTGCTGATTGCGTGTCGATACAGCGAGACAGTTATTTATGTACGCAGAGTAAAGTGGTAACACACATTCGTTGCCTTAGATAGTGAAATGCCAAAGAAGGAAGCTGCCAAAATGGTTTCGTTGCTCTTATATCGTCTCCCTAAACGTCGAAACGGAGATTGTGTGATTAAGAGTTGCCAAGTCACACTTTAACATATTGGGCAGAGATGCAGAGAAAACGTGGCTGCCCTCGACCTTGTCAGATCCAGGACAGCAGGCAGCTTCAGCCCTTTGCAACGTTCCAGAGCGAGGTCAAGCAAAGTGCGTTGCTATTTTAAAGATCCCTAGATATGTGTGCTTTTTCGCGGCATATTAACGCAAAAGTTTCCTTCGGTCCTTCCAGGTGCATGGAGGCCGGCTCCTGTTTTGCACTTCTTTGAGGCACGCAGGTCTGCAGAATGGGTGCGGGGAATTCAAAGGCATTTTATTCACCTTTAAAAAAATCGTCAAGCATTATCAAATGGGCTGGCGGGATATTCCGCCACCGCACGGTAAACTCTCCAAAGCTTAGGCAATCACACTCCGTGCGTTGAAGACTAGGTCACATCCCAGCAGGGGCGTAGGCAAGAGGGGGGGGGGGGGTTGGGGGGGTTCAAACCCCCTCGAAATTTTTCAGTTTTGCTTGCGTATATATACGCGCACACATACAAACGCACGCACGACCATACATAAAGTATGGTTGAACCCCCCTCCCGAAAAAAGTTTCTGGCTACGCCCCTGCATCCCAGTTTCCTTTTCCTCTGCATTATTGCTCCGGGCGGCTTCGAGTGTACTATCGCGCTCAGTATGAGCTACATCACGCGAGCATGTGGCCGTGTGGTCTGCAAGGTTGTACAGCGGCGCAGATCACAGCGTACTTTCGAGTTATCCGGACAGCGTTTGGCTGCTCGTGCGAGCGCGCATCGCCCCCACGTGCTTGGTTTCACCCTTGAAGTTATCATTTTCGAAGCTGATATCACCTCAGGGCCAAACGAGGGCGAGGGTGAAAGCAAGTGGAGGGGATGTGCGCTCGCAGGGATAGCCAAACTCCCTCCCGATAACTCGAAAATAAGCCATAATCAGCGCCACTGTACAACCTTGGAGATACTCGGCCACGCGCTCGCGTGATGTAGCTCATACTGAGCGCGATAGTACCTGCACAGACTGCTGGTCACAACAGCTTAGGTCACATACTCTGGCGGAGCCCCTCGTCATGGGGGCCCAATCAAGTCACCGAGGAGGAGCGAAACTCTGCCATCAAGAGTTCCCAGCTTCTTGCACACCTCCGGGTTGTCAGAGAGACCACGATGCGGCGTTGAGGCTAGGCCTCCCTGTGCCCACGTGGGAGCGGCCCGCGGTGCTGCTCCAAGGATGTCGCTTCTCAGGACCTCAGTAAAGGTCTTTGTGTGTCTGTCTGTCTGCAGTGAAAACGCTTTCATTATAAGATGGCGGAATCCAACCAGGATCACTAATGCACAAACCATTAGGCACGTTCTTTGTTACCTGTTCCTTGAAGGAGCACTGGTACAAAATATTGAAGGTGAGATATTTTGTGAGATAGATCTCTGTGGAACACCCACATCATCTACAAAATATCAGCAGCAAAAATAAGATAGATCAATTTTGAAATCGTTTTCAAACTGTGCGCCGCGCAACTGCACGCAAAACAAAGCACCTTGCGACGTTGACATCAGCTTGGTTAGAGTTAAAGGCCAACTCCGGCGATTTTTCGGCCATGTCAAAGTAATGGTGCTGTTATATTCCTGAGACGCTCCTGACACGGGTCCGATAGCAGAAACACTCGGCAAATTGGAGAATAATTTTAAATAAGCAAAAAAGCGCAACACCGAAACCGAAACCCAGCCAAGCATACTGTCTTCGCGTGACGTATAAGTGGTTATAAAACCGGAAATCATGCAAGGCATGCCGGTCCCGCCAGCGCGTAGTATGAAAGCTGCGAAAGCGGCGAAGAGCAGACGCTCATTTGAAAGGTGACTCCGTCGGAAATCTTGTGTGTGACTGACCGTGTCACGTGCACAAGCTGAGCTGTCGGAAAATGACAGCTGCGATTCCGACGCATTTGGAGGCCAACTGTAATGGCCATTCCTCTTCGATGAAGTGGAATTCACCTGTTTAGCTCTTTGCCACACCGCCGCGCGCCCCGATCCAGGTGGCCGTGTCTTTGCTTGCCTGGTTGCACATTCCACCGACAGATGGCACCACCTGTCCAGGGAGCTCAGGTTTGTGGGGCCGTGATCGGGTAAAATACTATCGCTGAGAAGTTCGCGGACTAACTAAAGCTTCTTAATATTGCTATGGGAAGAGTGCATAAGTTTGGCAATAGCGGCGTTCAACATCGCGTTGGTACGGCCGAAGGAATGTAATATAAGCCAAGTATGAGCCACCTTTCGCACCATTAGGTTACGTTGCTTCGCACGATGCGAGCTCACCGTATACCGATGTAGGCCCGGTCACGGTGCACCCTGTATATGCTACGGGAAGTGCTTCCGTGGTGTTCACGCATGTGCATTCTTTAGCCGGTACGGTATTACCGTACTTTCCGTGCGGTAAACCGGCATTGCTAGCTAAAATACTAATATAGAGACGCAGGGTAATCGTTAGGTGCAAGTGTTTCGTGACTGCCAACGGGGAATCGTGTGCAGACCACAACGCGACACCACTTGCCACCCATCGCACGCATTACCACAAGGAACTGAAATTCACACGCCCAGCCAACGAAGCGCTCGCCAAACACTCGCGATTGTTGCCTTGCGGATAGCAGACGCTCTAGGGGCCCCTCGGTTCCGTCACTTCCGCTTAACAAAAATTACGTCACGCACCCAATGTTGCCAATGATTTTGGGAAGCGAGGTGGGGAGAGTCGGGGCAATCAATAAAATTCATTTGCAGTGAATCTGCGTATGTCTCCAGCTTGTAATTTAGCATATATAACGGGAACGTGAAAAGGAACGTACCCAGCGAATTTTATTGAGATCCATGGACCTCGAAAAATCGCCGGAGTTGGCCTTTAAACGACCAACAACTATCTACGTCACGAGTTGGTGTTGGCTGCCAGGCTCCATGCGTGCGCTCTCTTCCGCAGTTGTCGACGCAGTACACTCCCGCAGTACATAACAGTAATGTTCGCGAGAACATGAAGTGCGTCACTATTTTGTGTGCTCACGTTGCCAGCTGTGTTTCCCAACACTGCTGGGTCCCGCCTGTCTCGGCACTTTCTGAAACCGAAACTACCACTAGGTGCTCTGAAAACGGCTCAGAATAATCAACCGTCGCGCGCTCGAGAAACGAGGTTTCTACTCTCGATAGTCGGGTCGTTAGCGACTTATTGAAACAGAAAAAAAAAACAAGATGCTAAATTTTTGTGTCAGTACTCTTATTGCAAAGACAGACCAAAGGCAGTTAGCCGCCACACATCCGACCTAATTTTCGAATTGCTTTAGCTGCACCAAAGTCGTTATCCTGGCAGCCTGTCAGAAAACGCACTCTTAGTTTTTGGGCACTTTGTATGTGGGGGTCTTAGTAAGATCACACATTTGATCTCACTGTATGCATGCGGTGGATGCCAGATGGCATCACGTCGAAAGACAGGCCATTCTCGTCACCAATTACTATTAACTTGATTCACAAGGAATGTTGTGGTAGCTGTTTCTATATTAAACGTATCGCAAATGTCGTAAAAGAAAATTCCTTGCCAACAGTTGAAAAACATGATCGATAATGTGCTTACTTTGTGCAAATAAAGGTTTTAGCCTCACGGGCGTACGCAGGGTTTTTCATCTGGGGGGGGGGGGGGGGGGGGGGTCGAAATTGTATTACAGAGTCCCCACGAGTTCGAAAGAAAACAAGATTCGCAATGGATGCAGAAACGAAAACGAAGCGATGACGTGCCTCTCACAACGGCCCCATTTTCAACCCCGGCTTTCCCGGAGTAAAGAGGCAAGTAAGCAGTTTTTTGAATGAAACATCAGGGGCCCTAAGCCGCCATTATCGTCAAAAGCCTGCGTGTGCTGTCTGCTCACACTATCACGAGGCAGAACCGACTGAGCAATGATACGGGGCTAGCTTGGCTCCCACCCCTTCCCCCCGCCCATGCTTATGGGGGGGGGGGGTTGTTGTGCTCTGCCCCTCCTTGTTATACGCCGGGGTCCACCAAGACTTCACTGAAATCTTTTCCGTCACGGATGTGATGTCGGTAAAATGCACACGAACAGATGACAAAGAAAAACAAGAATACAAAATTTCCTTGATTTGTATGACGTGGGAGTCGAACCCACGACCTCTCAATCCGCCACGATGGGAGTCGGGCGCTTTTCCCACTGCGCCACCGGCTTTTTTTTCTTTATTTCCAGTTGCACGTCACAGAAATCGGGAAAACAGAATTATGTTACAAGACACAACAAACATGCAAGCACACATCTACACTCAACCACTGCATGAACAACATTGCGATTTAAAATTCCTTCAAAGTAAGCAGGGGTTCTTCCCTAGCCAAGCAAAAAGGAAAGCATTCTTTTGTTTTTTCTATCTCGATAAACCGGGCCATACTTTCTAGAAAATACTGTCTTGCTGGTCTTCTATCCGGGTCACAGTAAAATCCAGCCATTCGCGAGCGCCATATCCTGTGCAAGGCAATCATTATGATTAGGTAAAATGGTAATCCGTCCTCATTGTCTGTCGCTAAGTACCTAATTCCATGAGGGCGGAAATTCTTTTTTAATCGCCACCGACGCTCATGCATGAGCCTTTACAAACGCGTTATACCTTTTACATGTTCTCCGTTTCACAGTGACCTTGTTGGCGCGGGGCGGTGTCGCCGTCTTGGAAAGGTGAAGTGAAGCAGCGCATCACGACGCTAACGGACGCTGGCAGGACGCGCTTCGGTAGTATCAGGACGCCTCGTCGCCAGCGTTCCTTCGTTCATTGCTGCCATCGAGGTGCCCTACTCAGCGCCGCGGAGGCCGGCTCCCCGATTTCCACTTCATTTCGTTTCAATACAGTTTGAGTGGGTGCTTTGTTAGAGTGGACACGCCAGCGGGATGCCCCCGAGCGTTCACGGCTCAAGCTACGAGCTCAGCCTCTCGCGTTCCTTCAGCGCTGTGTGGTAGGGTATGCCTGAACAGAAATGTAGGTTACCCAACTGCTGCAAAGCCAAGACCATGCCGTTTCTCTCCTTAAATGACGACGCTTTCAATGAGCGCATATCAAGTACTAGTGATTGTGTGCTTGTTGGTGCTAAGTTTGCGCGAGATGTGCAGGTTTATGTTATCTTGTTAACTATAACTATCCTGATCATTGACGTTAGTCGTCGGTATGAAGATGTGCCACCAGGTCTCAACGTAGAACGGTGCTATAGCCGTCACATGAAACTGCTATACCCGTCAAACACCAGCGGACATTGTGCAAGCTCCCATTTATCAAAATACAATGAATATTGTTTTTTTCGCCTTCCTTATGACTCACCCAATTCGTCACGGCGGCTTCCCCCCCCTCCTCCCCCCCCCTCCTCTGGCAGTTGGCCCCCCTCTCTCTTGTGGTGGAGGGGGCACGAAGCATATACACACGATAGCTAAGTAAATCTGTTCCAGCCTTTAAGAAGACAAGTCCACTTGTCGAAACGTCGGCTCGAGCACCCACCCCCTGTTTACGAATTTTTTCAATGAACATTTATTTATTTATTTACATTACCCTCAGGGCACATAAAGGCGTTACAGAGGGGGTAATAAAACAAAAAAATGCAGTAAAAACAGAACACAATAATACAACATTGAACTACTTTGGAATGACACGTTTCACTTTCGTGTTATACCGATGCGTATGACAGAGGTATTAACCATGAATTTTCTTAGCCTTACTCCTCCTTCCCCACAGAAAATGAAACCTTCGCTAGTTCTTTCAAATAATTACGCACGTAAAATGCACGCATATGTGGCTTAAAAAACCGAGGTTACTGGGGCCGATAGAACTTGCACACCTTTAGTTCTGTTGCTTTATTTAACGGCCGATACATAGCCATCCCGAAAATCTTGTATCAGACATAATCATGAAGTCTTTTTCATTTGTCATAAAATGTGTCAGTTCGAAACACGAAAGATAAAAATGATTGTCTATGGATTTGTTAAAGTAACTTGGCGTAGCTGCAGGCATGCTCGTGAGGATTATAAAGTGAGGTAACAGATCAGAAATGCATATTAGCACACAGAAAAAAAGTACAATGGAGCCGGGCGTAAATATTCCTGTCGTTCACAAGCTGTGGTGAAAGTCATAAAGTTCTTAGAACGGGAGGAGGTGAATGGAGCTAATACCGCAGTTCTTTAAGACAATTTCTGTTGTCTCAGTGAAGGCGCGGTTCTGACGTTGTCAAATTGACACAAACGATACCTTTTGACAACAAAAGATACCTTTTGAGAACACTGGGCGCGCAAGCCCAAAGTGCCCATCTAGTTTGCCGTCATCGTAGCGAAGACTGAGGTGTTATCTAGCGCAGCCGCCGGTGAACGCTGCTCATTAACGTCAGCTTATCGGCGAATCAAAAACACACTCAGGGCGCGCACGGATGCCGACAAAATTGGCGAGCAAGGCAAGTGCAAATAACCTTCACGCATCCAGAGGTGAGAGCTACCGTAGTTTTTGTTTTTGGCAGATGTATTGAGTGGGATACATGCGTATTCATACTCGAGTGGCACGCCAATTTTCGAGGTCACCTCGCAAGGCGCGCATTGCGCAAACGTGACCTACTGCACTTGAGCCACGAAGGACGCGCCGACGGCTACCTGCGGTTCCAGCGGAGACCAGCGGAGCCTCGCCAATCGAATGTGGAAAGCGGTAGTTCAGTAGGAGGCATAGGCGTATCTACAGGGGGTGCAAGGGGGGCGCTAGTCCCCCCACTAAGAAAAAGCCCTCCCCATTTTCGACAGTGGCCATGCCGCCTGCGCACTTGGAAACCAACAACTGAGGCAAAATTTTCCTTCAACACAGCAATCACGTAATTATATAATGAAATTCGTCCTGCGCTTCTGCTGTGAAGGTAGGCCTCCACGTCTCACGGCCATATATTTAGGGCCTCTGCGGTGCAGGCTGCTTATGCGACTCTTTCGCGCCTTGCTCTCCAATATTGCAGAGGAGGCTACCGCTGAGCAGGGACTCTATAATGCTGGATCACTCATGCTTTTATTCTGCTCTGCCTTGCCCGAAAGTTAATGGCAAATATGAGCGCAAATAGGGAAATACGAGACCAAAATGCAAATACGAGCGGGAACCAGTAAACGTCTTGTGGACCGATCGAAGCGCTTTGTTTCGTCAAATTCATTTTCTTTAATGGAAAAGGAATAGCATCAGTGCTGCTCTATATCCAAGCTGCTGTGAGTCGATGGGTATGCAGAAAGCATGCGATGAGCTGCAAGGTCGACAATATGGCGTCATTTCGCGTCATTTGTTGCATAGTTGGTAAGGTTGCGTTGCGGTTAAAGCAGCGCAATCAAACAACACGCACGAAGAAGGAGACACAACGAGCGCTTTTTGTTGTTTATCAAAATCCTGTGGGCTCGTATACATTGGGCAGACGGCACGCTGCCTAAACACCCGCCTTAGAGAGCATAAGAAGAATTTGAATGCTAATTATGGTTCACATTTAGCTGCCCACTGTAAGGATTGTAAGTGCACGGCTATTTTTCATAATACACCAATTACAGGGATGACACGGCGCGCGAAATTATGGAAGAAAGGTGTGTCAGCTCTCCTTCAGTGGCGTTATCGCGAAGCGAATTCAGTTTTTTGTTGGCGGGGTAGATATGTACCTTCTTGGTTTTATGGGATTTGGAAGGTTGTTGAAGATACGTTGTCAAACCTATGTACCTTTCTGATGTTAAGATGTCAAATTTGTTTATTGAACTTTTCGCTTTTTTGCCTTTTTGCAAGTTGGCAAGTTTTCTACGTGACGGCAACTGCGCAGTTCGCTTGAGTTCACTTCATTTTATATTTCATCTAATAAACGTTTTAGTTGCGAGAAAGCGGTCGTTGTGTCTTCCTTCTTCGTCCGCATTGCTTGTGCGGCTTTAACCACAACAGAAAGTCTTGAGTGTTTGAGTTAGGCCGAACTGGGAGTAGTCTCCGATTAACCTGCTTCGCCCCGCTTATTAGCTTGCAGCAATCGCGGCGGCTTGCAACAACGCGACAAAAAGGCAGTGGACTCGAGACAATTGGAAAGCCCAGCTTTCAAGCTTGCCCCGTGACTTGATCTACCAGATTAGGCAGATGGTCAAGAACCACGGCTTTCTGGTCTAAGAGACTGAATTTACAGCCGGGCTAGTTGGTCTTAATTCATCTTGAATTTACTTGTACAGCGCGAAGTACTTAAGCGAAGCGCTGCTTATTTTTCTCTCTCTCTTTCTCGGCAAGGATGCGTTCACGCAGTTGTATACACGCACAAACAGCTTAACATCGTCACACTAACATTGAAAATATTTGTTATACTCATATGAAACCATCTCGCCTGCTGATAGGTAAGTAGCCGCTGCCATTGTGATCGGTGGCCAGCCTTCTTGAATTATGTTTTGAAGGAGACACCGTCCGGTTATTCCACAATTGTTTAGTTATTGTTCATCATAGTAATGCGCTGTTTAGTGGGCACCCGTGATTTTAACGCCGTGAGCTTTCACAGATTTGTGACGTCGCGTTGTCGCGTAACAAGCACGCGATTTTGTGACAAAGCGAAATTTTTTTATGAATGGCGAACAACCAACGGCCGACAATATGCCGTATTGAAAATAGTTTATTGTCTTATTTTTTATGTAGTCGTGCATAAGTGGTCATTACGTGATAGATCATTTTCGCGTCCTTTGTTGCATCGCGTTATGAGCACACTGTTAAAGATTTTGCCCCTTGTTTACGTAAAAAGCTGAAGGTAAAAAGTTGCCGATCACTTTTCCGATTTCGAAATAGGGCGATTTCCGTAAACGGAGTCTCCCTAGAAATGTTGTACGTATTGTCTCCTAGAAACATTGTACGTAATGTCTTCTTAGGAATGTTGTACGTATTGTCTCCTAGAAACATTGTACGTAATGTCTTAGGAATGTCGTACGTTATGTCTCGAAGAAATGTTGTACGTTATGTCACCTTAGGATTGCCATACGTAATGTGTCCTGGAAATGTACGTAATGTCTCCTTAAAAATGTTGCGTGTAATGACTTGCAAATTTCGCACTAATGAGGAATATGAAATGTGCCAAATAGTGCACTTTGTTGCTTTACAGTCACTAAAGTGCACAACTTGACACCTCACTGTACTTAAAAAGTTGTAATAATGGGTGCCGTGTGGTGAAGAAAGTTTCGGTGCTTTACATGCATTTACTGCAATGGTTATCAACTGATGCAAGTGGCAGCTGCTACTTTGCTGCGAAGAAGTTGTTAGAGAGAGGAAAAACGCATTATGCAGTGATGGAGACGAAAATTTCCACTGGATGTTAAACACAAGTCACAAAGAGATGCATGTACATATTGCCCCTGTTGAAACAAATGCCAGGCTACAAGTGTGCTACTTTAGTGAAAATTGAAGTGTTCTGGCATCACATACACATTAATCGTACATAGTTTGGCTGTTTGAAGTCTAGGGTCTGACAACATCTCGCCTGGTCGGGATGAAACTTCGGTGAAAACATTGTTGGACGCCAATCAAAAAAAAGTCTGGCAATCCCAAGAACAGATATTGCTGTTCAACTTGAACAAGCAATTTGGCAGAGCAAATATAATGGCACTTGTAGCCTGATATATGTTACAACAAGGGCAACATGTGCATGCATGTCTTTTCTTATGACTGTTGCATTTAACATCCTGTGGAAATTTTTGTCATTATTACTGCTTAACCTGTGTATTCTCTCTCTAACAACTTCTTCGCAGCAAAGTAGAAGCTGCCACTGGCATCAGTCAATAATCACTGCGGTAGCTGCATGTAAAGCACCATAATTTTTTTCACCACAGAACACTCATTATTACAACTTTTTAAATACAGTGTGGGGTCAACTTGTGTGCATTGGTGACTGCAAAGCAACAAAATGCACTATTTGGCACATATATTTCCCAGCGAATGCAGAATTCAGTGTTTCCCACAAAGTGTGGGGCAGCACATAGCTGTGGCAGGAAGCATGCATACATACTACTTGCCAAGTAAACAGTGAACATCCAGCTGCTCTGAACGCATAAAGATGGGGTTTATTCTGCCAAACTGTACGAGTATACTGTTCGCATTCCGGCTCATCTGAGAAGAGAAGAAACAAAATATATGAAGATACTTGAACCAAATGAAAGAAGGCAATCTGTGCCGAAACTGAATTTTGCATCTACCTTGCAAAAACAAACGAGCCACACAGCAGCAGGTTTTGAATTTTGATGCATCCACAGCCCGCCCAATCTCATAAAAAAAGAAAAGGGCATGTGTAACCTAAACCCCTGCATGAGTGAATAAATGTAGTGTTCACAGTAAAAAATCGAAATAACTTCTGTGCAGACGACATTAAAGACATGAGGGGAGACATTGAGTTCAGTTGAAATGCTAGATTACCATGTTGAGATAAGACATGTGCAACTGTTCAAGCAAAGGGTGATCTTGAAAGCAAGAAAACAAAGCAAAAGTGAAAATCAGATTTTGCGCACTAGCTGTCAGTCACGTGCAATGGCCGTGAACAGATTCGAACTGAGGCCGGCTGAGAAGGAGTGTCGGTTCTTGTAAATAATACCAAATTAAAAGAGCTAAAGAGGAGATAAAAACACGTTTCGTGACATTTAGCCTTTCTGCATAGAACGAGGCACATGCAACATGAAATAGGCAAATCAAAATGTACTCAATGAGCCACTCCAAAGGTGCGCATTGTGAAACAAAGTTTCAGTTACCGCTCCCACATCATGCCAAGTAGTTTCAGGTGGACAGTGTTGGGAATTGTCCTTGGCTGTGGTGTTTTCACAAGTTAACTCGAAATGTTAAATGAGTGAGTGTCATAGGCGGCATCAACAGCCCAAGGCATTCGCTCAAAGGCAGGCACATCGATGCTGCCCAACTTTCTCTCACAGCTTAATGTGTTACACACTATTAAACACTTTCCATTTGGAGTTCATAAGTAACGCACGTCCCTGCTCGTCGGGATCCAGAAACTCAACACCTGACAATGTAATGGAGGTCGCAAATGCTCCTGTTTATCATAACAGGGACGTAGCTTTGCCCTCCACTTGCTTATTCCTTGCATTGTTGCAGTATGCAGCAAAGCTAGCTACACAACCTCTCAGGAGCATTTTGCATTATGTGGCACTGACGTTGACATTCTGTCCTGCTTCCAAGGAATAGTTTGTCTCATTCAGAGTAACTTGTATCAAACCGAGCACTTGATCGAAACGATCGCTAACAAAATAAACTGCACCCCCTGCTTGTGCTCGCTCACCGCTTTTTTCTGTGATTTCCAGACGCTCGAAGAGAGTCGCATATCTTTTTCTTTGAGCTATCTGTGCACAGGATTTTATTCAGTGCTCTGAAGCATACCGCCTCTAGCCATTTTGTTGTACACAAGGGTATACTGAGCGTGCGTTCGGTGCCGATCGGTGACATCGAGGGTTCGTAGGCTTTTCCTTTTATTTTAGTTTTTTTCTTTACTTCTTTCTATCTTTTAGTCCCCCCCCCCCCCATCCCCCGCACAGCTGCATAAATGCCCGCCAGCACTGAAGGCATTATAGAACGCTTCGGAAAAAATAGAGAAAACATGCCAGAGACGTGCGATGGGAGTTTTTTGTTCTTGAACTGCATTTCTCGAATGGCGTCAGATAGTGGATTTACCTCCTTTCTCCTACATGATTTTGTAACGAAGTACAACTGACGACGCAGAACTTTATTACACCCACCTCAACTTTATTACACCCACCTCAAAAGATATGCGACTCTCTAGACAGTACTCCCTAAGGGAGTACTGTCTAGATGCAGGTAGTATTAAGGAGGATTGTAGCCCTTAAAACGCCCAGTTTGGCTAGTTTTCGTTTGCAGTGTAACGCAGGCAAAACCACGAAAAACATAGTCATCTGTAACATACTGCGCGTGCGCACGCCAAGGAGAATTCACTTGTCTTCCTCTTTGTCTTCGAGCGCCTTGATGATCATAAGTAAGCGTGCGCTCGCGCCAAGAAGAAGTATTCTTCCACTCGTTCTTCGAGCTCCTTAATGATAATAAGTGCGGAGCACTTTAGGGGCCCCGGCTGTCGTGGGCTGTCGTCGCTTGGCGTAACGCAGGCAAAACTACGCATAAAAATAGAAAAAAAAGATGAAGCAAGCGAGAAAGAGAGAGAAAGAAATGGAAATAATAGAAAGAAAAATTGAAAGAGCAGGAAAGAGAAAAAAGTAGATAAAGCGAGAGCAAGAAATAAATAGAAATAAAACGAGGAAAAAGACAGAGAAACACGGAAAGAGAGAAAAAGAAAGAGAGAGAGGAGGAAAGAAAGAGAAAACTGAAGAGAAACAAAGAAGGCTGCCCAGCTCCGCACTTGCTTCAGGCTTGGCACCACTAGTGCGAAGCTGCCATTTTTTTTACTTTTTTAGAAGCGAGAGCAATACGACTTTTTAATCTCGCTCTTCGTGCCGACCACGGCTCTCTGGGAAGCATCAAGGTCGGTTCGTCAAAATACTACACGAGGCAGTGCAGTGCAGCGACTACATCACGGTGGAGGACAGTGCAAACGGCTCGAGGCAGAGGTTAGTGTGCGTGCCAATACTTGTTGCCAATGAAGGGCATCGCTCGCGATGTTGAGATACTGTACACGGCCTCGCGTGCTAAGCTACTGGACGCGAACTGTTATCTTTGCCCTTGATTTAAATTAAAGCGTGCGTGTGTACGTGTGTATATGCGGCATTGGCCATGTGTCGCAGAAACTCACGTGTGAGTACGTGTTCGAGCAAGCGCTCCACCATTGTTAGCGTGAAAAATTGAGGACGTAACACGCGCGAGAGCGAAACTCGTGTCCGTGTCGCAAACCAGGCCAGTCAATTGCTTCCTATTCTACTCATACATGCGACGTAAGCCTTTGCACAAGATTAGAAAGAACGACACAGCATATGTGGGAATGCTTGTACACCAAGGAAAGAAAAGGAGTGGTTACTATTTATGGTGAGTCCTAAATTGTCACATATATAACTTTTTTAATAGATACCCATTAATTCTCTTTTGGAGAGTCGCCTCTCCCGTGACACTCCGAAGAGAGTGTAGTGATCTCCAAAGAGAGTCTTTAAAGGCAGTCACATATCTTACAATAAGAAACCACCAAAAAGTGCAAAATGACTTTTTTTCTTAGAGTGCGCGAATTCGGAATGTGCTGTCCGAAGAGTTGCTCACATAGAGATATATCTGGGTGACTTGGAAAACGTTGATATTCAGCCAGCACTACAACTAAATAAAGAGAGTGAAGCGCAAAAAAAAAAGCGCGCTTACTATCAACTGCCGGATGGGCCAATTTTCTTCGTCTTTTGTGGCAATTTGTGTAGTTATTTCCACTGAGGTCTAAAAGTGCCAATATGAATGGATCAGTGAATGCAGCTTTACTTAAAACAATCTAAGTAAATGTGGTTGGGCCTCTAGACGTCCGGGAGCCCCCTGGCCGACATCTCTGGGCAGGCCCGGCCTACCAGCCACAGCTGGTCATCCGAGCCAGTGGCCCGAAAAGCAGCCTCCCATGAGGGAGGGGAAGGATTGGGGACAGGGTCTACCGCGAGTGGCTTGGGGCAGCTCCAGAAACAGTGGAACATATTCGCCTGGGGCGCCCCGCAGGTGGTGCAATGTGGTTGTTGGAGAGGGGGATAAAATATATGCGCCAGATAGGGGGAAACAACTGTTTTTGTCTGGAGCTGGCGCCAGATCGAGCTCTGATGATGGGTATTATGAGTGTCTGCCACAAGTTTGCGCTAAAGGAGCAGTGACATCAACTTTACGCACGTCGGGTTTTCCGCCTCCACGCATACTTATCGAGCATCTAGTAACCATTAGATACTGATAATACAAAGGAGGAACGAAAGAATATTTGTATTATTGATTAGTATGACGAGTATCGACGCGATTCAAAAAGGGGGCCAAAGTCCGCCAATTTTCAGCGCTGGCAGCGCCGCCGTGCGGTCACCTCTCGTGGTCACGCCCCGAAAGGGCCCCACCTGATCACGTGGTCACACACCTTTAGCTAGCATGCCTGTGCCCCGAAATATCCCGCTGCAAAGTTTAATTGCGGTTTGCATGATTACGCATGCAAGACAGTGAGCACTGGCGCAAAGCTCCTCCTCGATGTGCCGTGGCAGTTGCGTGCGCCGTTTAATCTGACAACGAATCGAAAGCATAGGCAGGATAACGGTTACTCTTTTGCTACCGGCTGGCGATAACAAGGAATGAGTGCTTGTCACATCAGGGAGGCGCTTTGCGCCAATGCTCACTGTCTTGCGTGCGTAATCATGCAAACTGCAATTAAACTTTGCAGCGGGTTATCTCGGGGCGCAGACGTGCTAGAAGAATTCTTCCAGGTGGATCTGCGTAAAAACGCGACTGCCTCCAACTTTTCAATAAAACATGCCCGCATGCTGCACTCATTAAAAAGTTAGTTATTCAATCTCAGTTAATTGGGCGTCTGACAGCGATAATTACTGTCTCACTTTGTGTCTCCCTGGATGCAATACTTATCTGCAAATGTGGTTTTCAAGTTCTTCCCAATGCTGAATGTTAACAAAATCATAAAGCTTAACTTTGAATAACCGGTATATGCACTGGCGTATGAAAGAATAAAGCGGTTGTTAGTCATCGCTTGTGTCGTACGTTTCTTTTCTTCGCAAGTGTCTTGTGCGTTTGCGCTGTAATTTTAGCCTCAGGATTCTGGTCGCGATGTAACATATATACTCTGATTCTGGTTGAGCCGTCTCGTTTCTTCCCTCCTGTGGCATAAGCCTACAAGAGCCAAAACGTTCCCACTACCTCACGCCACCACGAGCCCGACGCTCTTCATTCTCCCTGGCCGAGTGGCCACGAGTGGCATGGCGCTACAACCCCAAAATGGAAAACTAGCGTGGGTCGCCAGCGATACGACGCAAACGCAGCGCGGGCAACGATGCAGCATGGCCCGCGTCTCGCATAATTTTAATTTGACCTCGTGTGGCGTCCCGTGCATTTCACCCAACGCCGTGTGCGTTTGTATTCTGCCGTCAGTATCCCAGAGAACAACTGAGGCACGGCGTAAGTGTCTAAGGCAGCGAGCTGCGGAGCGAGGGGTCGCAGGTTCGAAGCCCAGGTCTAGCGCTGTGGAACTTTTTCGTCTGAATTATTATTTTTTGTGGCTTTTATTTATATATACATACATATACATATCCGGGACATGACGGCGACGGCAAAAATCCGCCGAGAGTTTCCATATAACCGCTATTGAAATAATATTGAACATACCAGCGACTCGTCGCTTGCCTCCCACTTGCTTCTTTTCCCTGACGGTCCTTGCCGAAAAATATTGTTCAGGCACGCTTCCGGACACTGTAAATCGCAGGGGAATCCGTGGTACTTCACAATGGCGTCTCCTCTCGCGTTCGAGTTGCACAGCGGCACAAAACAGCTTCGCGACATCACGCTGCTAGAGAAAACCGTCCGCCACACACGCGCAACCAAAGAACCGTACTCAAGCACAGCAAACATGAGGCATGCGGCTCACACAGACGATCACACGAAAAAGCACAAGAGAAGGCACACGAAGAAGCGCACGAACACGCAGATATCCTGAGGCGACCACATTGTAGCACGAACCGGCGTCTGCCTTGCGTATCGGAGCAGTGGCGTCCTCGCCAAAAACAGCGGCCGAAACTGTCAACTCAGCTGAGACGCGCTCGTCCATTGACGGCGACACGACGAAGCAGGCCGCGCCTGTTTTTTTTTTGTGTAGCGGCCGTGAGAGCACAGTCTTTGAGTGTGTAAGGCCAACGTTCAACGCATCGCGGAGACGCGTGAAGAGACGTAAAGTGCATGCGCAGTACTTACCTGGAAGCTTTTATGTACGACCGTTGCAACTCATCCTGTTGCAAAATAAAGTAACTTCTGCGTAACGGACGCAATTCATACTTCGCTAAAATAATTTATGCATATCAAGCTATCGAGTGAAGGCCACATCTCAAGCTTGAAGTTTTATCTCACTGCTGCTTTAAAGCAACAGCTCAGAGGCAGCGGTCACGCGTGTGCTTCCTTGTCTTTGCTTAATTGTAGCGCTCGTTGAAGACGAGTTTGTCACAACTGAATGCACCCTTCGTTTCTTTAGTTGCTAATTGAAGAATAAAAACAAAATATATGTAGATTGGTGAGAGCGGTCGACCGCAAAAATCAAGCGCGGCAGCAGCATGCTGCGATGTGAGAACCGCGCGCGTAAGCCATAGTAGTTTACGAAGCAGCGCTATAGTCAGAACTCAGAAGCATAGTAAATTTAGTAAATGGAACGCGTTCAGAGTGCTCTGACAATTCTTCACATCGATTATACTATGGATTATAGGATCAGGAAATGTACCATCGAAAGAAAAAAAAGAAACAAAAATGTATGGCAGCTTCGCACTAGTGGTGCAAAGCCTGAAGGAACAGCAGAGCCTTCCTTGTTTCTCTTTATTTTTTTCTTTCTTTCTTGTCTTTCTTTCTCTCTGTTTCTTGTGTCTGTTCTTTGTACGTGTTGCTTTCTATTTATTCCTTTCTATTTCTCTCTCTCTCTATTTGTTCCTCTTCCTCGCTCTTTCTTTCTTTATTTCTATTTCTTCCCTTTCTTTCTTTCTTTCTTTCTTTCTCTCTCTTCCTGTGTTTTTCGGTCTTGCTCTCGCTTTTTTTCTATCTCTTTTTCCTGCCTCTTTCTTTCTTTCTTTCTCTTTGTATGTCTCTCTGTATTTCTATCTTTTTATGCTTTCATTTCATTAATTTCTCTCTTTCTATTTCACGTGCTCCACTTTGCCGAACAGAGTTTTCGTTTAAAGTTCGCACCTGCTATACTCAGTAGTGCGGCTTGCGCAATTACTGCGGCGCATACCCACCTGTGCTTTTCTGCGGACACCGAAGTTTTTAGGGCCGGATTTAACAGCTCGGCTTTGTAAACAAAGCGGATCTTATGCTCTGTGAGAAACCGGTGTTACGGAAAAAATTTCGCGGATACTGGTTACGGAATATTGTTTGGCATTACTGGAAGAATAAATTACTAGGTGAACATACGAACCTCAGTAGGAGTGCAGAAACAGAGACTCCGCAATGTCCGAACAGACAGCATCACGACTGCTACACGGGCATTTATAGATTTTCTCAAAAGTACAGCACTTGTCAGTAGACTTTAAGAAGACCACTGTGTTATGTGGTTATTGTACATACGCATTACCGCTTCCTGTCGCAATCATCATCTTCATTGCTCTTTTCCCCCCTTCTCCTTTTCCCCTGTGCATAGTAGCAGTCTAGAACACTCAAGCTCAGGCCGACCTCTCTGCCTTCTAATAAATTCGCTCTATCTGTCAGAGAGGGAGAGCGGCAGACGAAGCGGAAATGCAGGTATTTGCGATCTTTTTTTAACATGACAGCGTCGACACTGCAAAGTAACAACATATTGGCAACGCACGTTGTTCATACAGTAGCTTGTCACTAAAAATTTTCAAGGCCACAGCTACAACAATTTCTTTGCAGAGAGTCAGCAGAATCCCATTTTCGCGAAATTAGCGAAAAACTGTTTCGGCTCATTAGAAACTTTCAATTTTCCTTCACGAAGGCTTTATTTATTGTTTTTCGCGACACAATGATTGGTTTTGTGATACTGGGGATACACCACAATATTGTTCTTCTGCGAAATTAATTGAGGTCGGCGCTCATGCATCGACGTTCTTAACTGGGACACGCACTTCTTTTTTTTATATTTAAAACTGAATACATTGCATTTACAAGCAACTGAATTAGAATACAACAAATAACTCTGAATATTGTGACAACAATTACAGAAACTGAAAAGCTTAAGTTCCTTTGTACCGTTACATTCATACCTTGACTGCATCCGTTCCACGCGAGCCTACGACATGCCGATTATGAAGTTCTGCATGGATACTGGACGAGCATGAGCGAGAGAAACACAGATTGTGACGTCATTTACCTCTTAGATGTCCTGCAATATGACCGTGGCTGTGATATGCTGTTAAAAGACGACGAAGGTGTTTGAATTCTGAGGACAAAACGTGAAAAGTCCACAAAGCGTAGGCTTGGCCGTGTTGGTAATCGATTTGGTATTTTAGCGTACTTGTTAACAAAACAAAGGAGCGATCAACGACACGGACACAGCGCTATGTCCGTGTCGTTCTTGTGCCCTCTATTTTGTTAGCAAGTGAGCTAAAAAAAAAAAACAAGTTCAATTCGCTCGAACTGGGCAGGTCATGATGGCGGTACAACAGGAAGGTACAAGGGAGATCCGGTGGATGGGAAAAGCCTAAGATAGCATCTCAAAGCAAGCACTGTCAAGCGGAAAGAGCACGAGAAAGTAACACCATAAACGCGTGCGAAACGTCCCTACAAGTAGGTATCGAGCAAGGATTGCATACGACAGCGTGGCCTAATGATCACATCATTCGGTTGATAGGCTCCACGGCAGAGGTTGGTTGGTGCTGTCCGTCGGACATTTATTTATATTATGGCGTGAAGTCCGTAGTGTGGTAAGTCAGGAAACCCCTGCCGACTTCTGCAAAAGCCCGTAGCATGTCTGAGGCTCAGTCTATAGTCCATATTAAAATAACGGAGTTTGATTTAAAACACGAGTTCCCTAATTGCAAGCTTGAACACTTCCGCCAACTTAAAGGTCCGACAGAAACTGACATTTCGTTAGAGAACAGGTAGTGTCCCTACGATAGGAACTGAGATACCTGTTCTGTTTTATTTGTTTACAATTGACAAACGGAACTTTTTGAAGCGATCGCCATCTGGATCTCATAGATCACAACGTGAGCGTACGTGGCGCAGCTTGCTTGTTCTCGGAGTTCCAGTTGTTAAATGCTGAAACCCGTTCGAAGGCTCAAGCCAGGTTTCGGGGTCTTCACAGGGCGACCACGGAAGGTCGGTGGCTCCCTGGGTGGCTGCAGCACGATCGCTGTAGGGGACACTGCGGCCGTCATTGTGCCTGTTGTCTTCGTCGCCTTGGCTTTTGGGTCATCCGGTAGGAGTCCGTATTGTGGGGGTAGTCCTTTTATTCTGCGGCTGGCTCGACTGTCCCTGATGGTGTCGGCCTCCTCGTGGCGATTTGTTTCGCGGCTTGACGGGGGCGTCCGGAAGATGAACGAACGGCACATCCACCAGATGTCACGTGGACGTTATGTTGACGAATGCATGAGTCGGCGTGCTCGAGACTGAACTCTTTATTTGGGCGAACGGAAGATTAGAGGAACAAATTACAAGCAATTCACGCTGTACGCTGACAGCGGCGAGCAGAGCGTCGGCCATCGATAGACTGATCTGCGGCTAGGCGCGCCGGCGTTTATGCATGTGGCATCGAATATTCGAATCTTATCGCTGGTGGCTGCGCTAGTTCCAGAACAAACTGAACTGTTCGCTTACTTATAATAATAATATCTGGGGCTTAACGTCCCAAAACCACGCTATGATTATGAGAGACGCCTTAGTGGAGGCCTCCGGAAATTTCGACCATCTGGTGTTCTTTAGCGTGCACCTAAATCTAAGTACACGGGCCTCTACCATTTCGCCTCCATCGAAATGCGACCGCCGCGGCCGGGATCGGACCCGCGAACTTCGGGTCAGCAGCCGAGCACCGTAACCGCTATACCACCGCGGCGGACAACTGTTCGCTTACTGAAAGACGAAAAAGACGCGTACCATGGCCCATGTTATGCCATACGTGCACAAGGTTACTCACAACCTTAGGAACGTGGCTAAAGGTACCTTTGGTGTGCTCGGCGCACCGCAAGTTGGCTAGGCCGCGCCCACGAATTTCTACTGCACCGATGCCCTCCCCGTGTGGGAAGAGGCACGCACAGAGCCGTATATTCCCTTTTGAATATACGGCTCTGGGCACGCAATGCCGTATGTCGCCTGCTCGGTTGGCGTGGTGTACGAGATCCCGCTTAGTTGCGTAGGGTTTACATCGGCCAAACAGGCCGGTGCATAAACGACAGAATTAGGGAGCATGAACTTTCCGTGAAAAATAAACTTTCCGCACATTTGCGCGTGCTTTGCAGTTCCTCAAGTGTGAGCCTGAGTTTTCCAGTGTATCCATTCTTGGGGAGAGTGACGATACCCTAGCGCGTGAAATCATGGAAGCATACTGAATTAAAAAGAAGATAGATATCTGTGTAAGCGACACATCTGTTGTTCTGCGTGGGGGTGAATTTAGTTTCTTAGAATATTTTTTTTATTAAGTCGTTTTTTTTTTCATTCTTATCGCGTGTATTTTGACTAGCACGTTAGGTGATGTGCGTGCGCATGGTTGCTACGGCTGTATATGTCGCTGATGTACTGAGAATAAAATTAATTGCGAGTGACGCCCTTTTCTGTTCTGTCCTAAATTCTTCCTCGATGGTAGGCGCCTTTATTATTTCAGTAAGCATGTACCAACTAGCTCAACAACAAGTTTTACTAATCAACTGTTCGCGTTTACGCGCTGAGGTCTATCAGTAGATTCTAAAATAATCTGGAAGCTTTCCAGACATTCGAGTGAGGTTTGCGAAAGGCAGTGGCTATACGTGTAACGGATCGCTTACATAGAAATATAAAAAGGAGTGCACGTGGAAATATCGTATACAAGCGCTACGTGCAATCATAATGCAGAATACAAGAGTGCGATAGCGTGACCATGATACAAGCCAGAGCCTCCTCAGAGTGTTCTTTTTAAGAAAAAGACAGATTTTTTATCAACATGCTATGGCAGTCAGGCTCTTGTAATCATCGCACACAAACTCTACGTCGAGGCGGAAGTACTGTGGCGCACCCGAAGTAGCACTGAAAGTAGTAGTTAACGAAAACTTGGTGATTAACTTTTTAATTATTATCTTGAGCGCAGTTTATATGGAAAACATGTAGGACGTGACAATTATGTCATGCTCACACACGTAACGTGATATATTAATAATGGAAATTGAAGGCTCGGATACATGCAGTATCAAAAACTGAGTGCGCTCGGCGCGCAGAAAATGCTGCCGCTGTGTGTCGACAGACCAGATGATCAGGTGATAAAATTTAAAAAAAAAGGCGCGTTGGAGCAGAATCTGGTCAGCAAAAATAGAACTCGTCTCAGATGCGCAAGTGGACTGCTTATTCATATCACGTGATGTTTCGTGCTTACCTGATTCGCACTGCACCCATGAAAAGCGCTGTCTTCACTTTCTTTTTCTTTTTTTTTTCTCACTGCACAGCGTAAAACTAGGGGCACGTACTGTAGTGCTTCTTCTCGCAGACAAGCGAAAGAGTTCTTTGGGCTTATTAAGAGTTTAAGAAAGAAACAGATAAGCATTGCATACAAAACGCAAAGAATAAGCCGTGTATTTTAAACGACTTGCCGTTTTCCGTGACCAGATTCTGCTGCGGCGAGCGTTTTTTTTTTTTTTTGAGAGTTCGTCACGTGAGCTTCCAGTATGACGGAACAAAACTGCCACATTTCCTGCGCGCACGGTGCGCTCAGTTTCGATATCGCGTCGTCGGGGTCTTGAATTTTTATTAGTAATATCAGAAATTACGTGCTTTTGGGGATTTATAAAAGGTGGGCAGGCTACAAATTTGCACGTCCTACAACCTTTTTTAAATAAAACAACTGCCCACAAGTTAACATTTAAAAGCTAATCAAAGCGCTTTTTTTAATCATTTAAATACATCTTTGGGTGCGGAAAAGCATTTCCGCCTCGACGTACAGCTGGCGTGCGAAGACGACATGCGCCTTACCGTCATAGCATTTTTTAATGAAAAATCTGCATTATCTAAAGCGAAGACAACCTACCTATTTCAGTAAAACAGAATGTCGCGCCAAGACGAAAAAAAAAAAAGACAAAACATGTTTCTTAATGGCTAAATTGTCGAACTGCCAGTGTGGGGTATTCATTATGAAGGCCTCTTAGCGGTCTGTTTGTGGAACGGTCTAAAGCTACTACTTTCTGTTTACTTGAGACAGTTAACAGAAAATGAAAGCCGAAAAAGGCCGCGCTATCAGCTGAGAAACCATATATTGGCACGAGTCCCCTTTTGGAGGTGTTTTCATTTTAGATAATTCTGTGATGCAGGAACCACGGGGGAGTACGCTTGCTTTTCATGGTATCCGATCTCAAATGCGCAATAAACTAACAAATCAGAATCGCGGTTATTCACCGAGCAGTGCTTGCGAACGCAGGAAGCAGAGACCTCGATAGGCAAATGCGACTGCGAGGACGCGCGCGTAGAGCCGATCTAGTACTACGACCTAAGGTAACGCAACCTCTTTCAATACGCAGCATATCTCGCGTGTAGCGGCTCAATGTTTATTTTGTACAGAAGCATTAGAACGCTGTAATGGGCCGTCCTCTTGAGCGCCTTCTAGTGGGTCGCCCTCTTTGCCTCTTCTCGGAGAGCACGCCCCTCGTGCTCTTGCTCGTGAGTCTGCGAGTGCGCTCTGTCGTTACTGTCGTCGCTGCGCATCGTCGCCGTCGATCCCGCCGTCAATAAACGCCTTTACAAAGTGGTGGAGAGTGCTGTACCGTCCCCACAACTTCGGTCACCATCTGATGCCCCTGGAGCTTCGATCCCGTACCGTGCCATCTACCATGCCGCAAGACGCCGCTCAGCAAACGCCGCCTCCTGCCCCGAACGCTTGTCCCGGTGTCCCCCGTATCCGCGACCCTCCTATCTTCACCGGCGCGGATGGCACCGACGTGGAAGACTGGCTCACGATTTACGAACGGGTGAGTGTCCCCAATAAATGGGACGAAGCAGGCAAGCTGAGCAACCTGGTTTTCTACCTCGCGGGTGTGGCAGGCATGTGGTACAACAACCATGCATCCGATTTCCCGACGTGGTCCGCTTTCAAGACCGCCATCGTCGACGTGTTTGGCCGCCCTGCCGTTCGTAAGCTGCAGGCCGAACAGCGTTTGCGAGAACGAGCTCAGCAGGCCGGCGAAACCTTTACCAGCTACATTGAAGACGTCCTCGATTTGTGTAAGAAGCCGACGCCACCATGTCGGAATCTGACAAGATGAGGCACATTATGAAAGGCATCGACGACGATGCCTTCACGATGCTGCTCGCGAAAAACCCCAGCACAGTGGCCGAGGTCATCACGCTCTGCCAGAGCTACGAGGAGCTGCGCCGGCAGCGGTCGATGACCCGTCGCTCTCCATCCCGCGACGCCGAGCTCGCTGGCTTGGCGACCATATCCGACCACTCCGCCTTGCTCGCAGAGGTGAAGTCATTCGTGCGCGAGGAAATCGCGCGCCAGTTCTCTCTGCTGGACTTTGCTCAACCTCAGTACGTTCACCAGCCGTCAACCACTCTTCTCCCTCCCCTCCGTCGAGCGATTGAGCAGGAAATCCCATCCCAGGATGACGGTCCCATCCCAGGATTTGTATGGTCGCCCATTTGATGTCGTCACCGACCATCATGCCCTATGCTGGCTGTCGTCGTTGAAGGATCCCTCAGGCCGTCTCGCCCGCTGGGCACTTCGCCTGCAGGACTACGACATCCGCGTGCTGTACCGCAACGGACGCCAGCATGCTGACGCCGACGCCCTCTCGCGCTCTCCCTTGCCTGACGACAATACACCCTGCTCAGTATCTCCCATTGCTGTTGCTTCAATCGACGTCCACACCATCGCTACCGAACAGCGCAAGGATAAATGGATCACCTCGCTGATCGACTTGCTGACGGATCCGTCGGCAATACCATCCACTCGCGCGTTGCGTCGTCAAGCCCACCATTTCGCCATTCGTGACGACCTACTGCACCGACGCAATTATAACGCCGACGGCCGCCAGTGGCTACTAGTGATACCCCGCAGTCTGCGTTCTGAAATATGCGAGGCCTTACACTCTGACCCGCAATGCGCGCACTCTGGGGTATCCAAAACTTACCACCGCATTCGACAACGATACTTCTGGCGAGGGATGTACCGCTACGTCCAGAAGTTCGTTCGCTCCTGCCTCGATTGCCAACGCCGAAAGCCTGCAACGCACGTGTCGCCAGCAGGTCTACAACCATTACCTTGCCCTAAGCGTCCGTTTGGGCGCGTGGGCATCGATTTGTATGGACCACTTCCACTGACTTCGGCTGGTAACCGCTGGGCCATCGTCGCTGTTGACCATCTAACGCGATACGCCGAAACCGCCGCCCTCCCAGCGGCTACAGCGCGCGATGTGGCCTCCTTCCTGCTCCACCGATTCATGCTGCGTCACGGTCCGCCCCAGGAGCTGCTCAGTGATCGAGGCCGTGTCTTCTTGTCGGAAGTCGTCGAAGCCATTCTCAAAGAGTGCAACGTCGTTCACCACAAAACTACTGCTTACCACCCGCAAACGAATGGCCTCACCGAACGCTTTAACCGCACGCTCGGCGACATGCTCTCAATGTACGTCGCAGCCGACCACACAAATTGGGATGCCATTCTGCCCTTCGTCACGTACGCCTACAATACCGCCTCTCAGAGCACTACTGGTTTCTCGCCATTTTTCTTATTGTACGGCAGGCACCCGTCGCACACAATCGACACCATCCTTCCCTACAGGCCGGATCGATCTGAATGTGCGCCTATTTCGGACACAGCCAGGCTTGCTGAAGAATGTCGCGAGCTTGCGAAGACCTTTACGACGCACGAACAAGAGCGGCAGAAGAGTATTCGCGGTGGCACCACCACTTCTGAGTCCACGTTCCTCCCTGGAGCGCTCGTGTGGCTCTCGGTCCCGACCGCTGCAACTGGCCTCTCTTCCAAACTACTGCCCAAATACGAAGGCCCCTACCGTGTCGTCGAACGCACGTCCCCGGTCAACTACCTGATTGAACCCATTGAGCCATCTTCGGACATGCGCCGTCGAGGGCGCGACATTGTGAACGTGGAGCGCCTCAAGCCCTACCATGACCCGCTCATAGTGACCAGCTGTTAGGTCGCCGGGCGGCTCCCTTTGCGTACCCGGGGTAATTGTACAGAAGCATTAGAACGCTGTAATGGGCCGTCCTCTTGAGCGCCTTCTAGTGGGTCGCCCTCTTTGCCTCTTCTCGGAGAGCACGCCCCTCGTGCTCTTGCTCGTGAGTCTGCGAGTGCGCTCTGTCGTTACTGTCGTCGCTGCGCATCGTCGCCGTCGATCCCGCCGTCAATAAACGCCTTTACAATTTCTATTCTTTGCAATTGATCGTTTGATCGTAAGCTTTATTCGCGCTTCGCTCCCGTATCTGAGCGGTGACACCGTGCGAGTAACAGAGACTGAAGCTGTTGGGATGTGAGAAGGAATAGATCAGACGTTAAGAAGCACACAGACCCCGGCGAAGCGGGCTTACTGGGAGAGGAGAGGCAGAGCGATAACCGGAGATCGCGCAAAAAATCTCGCTGCAGAAGCCCGTCGACCTTGATTTGATTTGGACAGGAGAGAGTAGCCGTTCTCCTCCTCGGTGTAGCGGCCCTCCTCTCCGCGTGATTGCCAAGTCGTGAAATGTATGCGCACCTGCGTCTAAGAATCAATACGTTGACTTGCGGCAGCGCGAAGTGGTGCTAAGCAAAGTATCCCACGTCTGTGTCCGGTAGCTACATTTATTAGTACCGGAAAAGTGCGGGCGTAGTAGAAAGCTGATTTGTAAAGTGCGTTGACACAACCTGGTAACGAGCATGGCTTCCTTGTCGACTTCATCCTTCATGTCCGCCCTGGCGGATGAGCTCATCCTAGACCGGGATCCGCGCACCGCCGACTGGGTTCTGGGCGGAAACAGAGCGTTCCTTGCCTCGCTCTTCATGGTCTACGTGTATGTGGTCAAAGTTGCAGGTCCCCGCTTTATGAAGGACCGGAAGCCGTACGACAATATCAAGCCAATCGTCAACATCTACAATGCCAGCATGGTGATTCTGAACGCCTATTTTATGACAGCCTTCCTCTTGAAGACCTACATGGGCGGTGGCTACAGCCTGTTCTGCCAGGGTATCAACTACGAGACCCGCGACGAGGTCACCATGAGCCTTCTCAACCTGTGCTGGTGGTACATGCTGGTGCGGATCGCTGACTTCATGGACACGGTGTTCTTTGTCCTGCGGAAGAAGGACTCGCACGTTTCGTTCTTGCACGTAGCTCACCACATCCTCGTGGTGTACAATGGCTGCTACGGCGTCGGCTACGGCCCGGACGGCCAGGTGGTGCTTGCCATCATACTGAACTGCTTCGTCCACATCATCATGTACACCTACTACTTCCTTTCCTTGCTGGGACCCGCCGTACAGAAGCACCTCTGGTGGAAGCGCTACCTGACCCAAGTGCAGCTCGTCCAGTTCTGCATCATTTTCGCTCACATGCTGGTCCCGATGTTCTACAACTGCGGTTACCCGAGGCCGCACGTCTACGTCATGCTGTGCGAGGCAGCCTTCTTCTTCACTATGTTCATGCGCTTCTACTTCAAGGCCTACCGGGACAGGAGCAGCCCCGGCAGAAAAACCGAGGAGAGTGATCGCGGCAAGAGCAAGGCTCTGTGAAAGCGCTCACTTAAGCGATCCTGTGATACGTGCGGGGACTGTGTATTGTGGTCTCTAATCTACAATCCATGCGTACCGATCCAAACAGCGGAGAAAGTTGAGCAGTACAAAATGGTTGGGTCTTTTCTTTCCTTTAGCCTTTAAACTCGACCTTACGTGGGTAACATCACTCGACATAGAAAACGTGATGTGATATATGTGATATGAAGAAGGTTATGGAAAACGTGATGTGTATCGATCAGTGCCGCGCTAATACGGGTTGTAAACGAAGACTTTAGTATAGGTGCAAATACATGAGTGCCACTCCACCGTTTCTGTCTGAATTACACAATGCACTCGAATTACCCGTGTTACCGAAAAGCACAAAGTGCTACTTTTTACTACGAGAGTGGTAGCAAAGAAGACAACATGGCTCAAAAACCCCATCGCTGTTCTCATTAAAGGGACACTAAAAAGAAACAATGAATTGGTTTAGATTGATAAAGTGTCCTCGGAGAACTGTTGTGTAGTTTATTTCACCACCATAGGCTTACGAGAACGGATAACTGGGCTAGTTTGTGTCTCTTTGCGCTACCTGCCTTAACATGACCATAGGCTTATTATTAGAGGAGAAAACCAAGTTCAAAGTCTCATTTTTAAATTTCGCGCCAAACTTTGTAATTCGTGACGTAAGAAATCTCAAAGAGCATTTAACGTATTTTGGCGCCACTGGCTCGACGAAATTTCTACAAACTCGTTATGTCAAGTCTCAGGCCCACTCAGAGGACAACGTACTTCGATTTAACCGATTAGGAACTACGTAGGCCCAAGCAGGTGCCGTCAAAAATATGTGACGTCACGGCAAATGGTGCGGCAATTCCAAGGTGGCGTCGCCACCTGTATTTTCTTTTTGCGCGTTTTCTCGCTTATTAAGCGTCTTCTCGGAGCAAGCGTGGTGTTTTTGGTATCGTGGAAGACTACTCTACTAATGCGAGAAAAATCGTTTTGCTCTTTAGTGTCCCTTTAAGACTTAACTTCTCGACGCCATAAGGAAGAGGTCAAGCGATATTATCGCCAGAGCTCCAAAAACAAAGATGCAGTTTGTACTCAAAATTCTTGTTGTCCATTGCCTATTGTGTTCATCTTCCTAACTCGTCTCCTGTAAGAGACAAACGAAAAAGTTCTCAGCTCACTTGCGATAGAAAGAGTAATCTTAACCCTAGTCGCATACACACCTTACTTGTCTTCTTTTGTTACCACGTTATTGCTTTGTAAAACCTTTCGCGCGACTGAGTGAGATCACCAGCGAACAACATGCTTTGCAGGCACGTGGCATTCACCTAAACGCGCATGGTTATGCGAGAGTCACGGGTCAGTCTGTAGTTTGTGTGTTCTGTTTGTGCTTTTTTCGTCAGGGCAGATAAGTGTTATGGCGAAAGCATCAAGCAACCAAGATTGAGGAGTCCGCTACAAGGCAAACCTTTTTTTACAACGTAAAGCGCGACAAACCGCGGCATCGTCACGCTCAAGACAGGAATTACGAGGTAACAAAAGCAACATATAAGGAGAACACGGAAAGAAAATCCAGACACTAAACTAATAACATATACGCAACCGCGTATATGTTAGGGGACTGCGCAACAGCGCCAGGAGGAAATGTAGGCTTATGCTCGCTTAATTGCTCCACACTATCACATATCTTTGGCACCAAGCGTCGTAACGAGTCCACAATGGAAGGTTGACATTTTTCGTCGCCCCGACTGCCACCGAGTGCCTTCCTCCACGGCCACGAAGAAATCGTCCTTCACTTGATCCGGCATCCCACGTTCGCGTTGTGCGCGAGAAAAGCGATTGGCCTTGCCGGCGCGCGCGCGGTGACGCACATATGCAGTTATTTTGGCGTAATGTTTACACCTATGTTTACACAGCGCGCTCCCATAACACAACACCAGCCGCCGTGCAAGCCGCAGAGCGCGCACAAAATTGGCGTACAAGACAGCGGCGCGGTCGGTTGCCTCTGTCGTCCACCACCGTTGCTATGGTATGACATCAGAGCGTCGTGTGTGGAAAGCAGCCAATCGCGTGCAAGTCTGTTAGCTAGCTCTGAATCCGTTGTAACCTCGATATACGCCGCCGGGGCCCATGTACTTCTTGGCGTCTCATGTAGTCTCTCTCACATCCTAACAGCTTCCGTCTCTGTTACTCGCACTCTGTCACCGCTCTGATGTGGGAGCGAAGCATGATTTAAGCGTACGATCAAGCGATAAATTGCAAAGGATAGAAATAAACATTAAGCCGCTAGGGGCGAGATATGTTCCGTATTGAACGAGGTTGCGTTTGCTTATGGCGTAGTACGTACTAGATCGACTCCAGACGTATCCTTGCAGCCTTACTTCGTTTCTCAGATGATAGCGCGGCCTTTCTCGGCTTTCATTTTCTGTTAAAGGGACTGTCTGCCGTCCTTCATCGCTTTTCTGTTTTGTACTGCAACCGAAAGCGTGCCGTCTGAAGTGTTCAAACCTCCAGCAGGTTCTCTGGAAAATGAGTAGAAATTTTTAAAACAGAATTTTTCGACCTGCGTTCGGTCTTCTTCCATTGGCGTGAAACATGCCCACAACACTGGTTGGTGGACGCGATGCCGATTGTAGCGCCGGTAAAAATTAAAACCGAAAGCGCATGTGATTTCCTTAGGATTACATTATTTTCGCTGAACACAAATGTAATGAATGTAACAGTCGTTTTCAGCGCGCTAGCAGTTAAATGAAGCCTTATTATACGATTACAGAACACTTCTCTTGCTGTAATCGCAGCCTATGCGTTTACTTTAGCACTGCTGCTGCAATCCAAGCCAAGTTGATTCATTATAAAAGGAGACTATAAATGCACGCCTTCACAGCGCAGCACATTTGAGACATCCTAACATCAATACAGTGCCACGGTACGACCAGCGCGGAGGGCCGCATGGGATAACGCATGAGTTGAAGCAGACGAAATCGAAGGCGGCTCCGCAAGCAGCGCCACCGGGCGCCTTTTTAGACTTGTGAGGAAAAAAAGGCAAAAAGTTACTCTCTGACGCAACCGAAAGCTGCCTCAAGTGCATAAAATACCATTTTAATTTAGACATGCTCGTTTTTAAGCAAAATCAGTCTACCTGGGAGGATTTCCTGTCTTACCAGTATATTGAACTACATCGCCGTTGGGTGACGCTAGCGGTCATTCTTTCACGATTTTCAACATCAAATTAAAAATATAATTCCTTTTTTATGGGACAAAAGCATGTTCGTTGCCGCCGATTTGACGAACGATGTTCTAATTTTCACCACAATCAGAAAAAAATTTCCGAGCGGTAGACAGCCCCTTCAGCTGTCTCAGGCAAACAGAAAGTAGTAGTTTTAGATCGTTCCACAAATAGACCACTAAGAGGCCTTCATAATCAATGCCGAATACTGGCAGTACTGGCAGCCATTAAGAAATATGCCTTGTTTTTCTTCTTGGTGCAACATTCTGTTTTGGTGAAATAGATAGGGTGTCATCGCTTTACATAATACAGATTTAAAAAAAGAATGCTATGACGGTGAGGCGCATGTCTTCTTCGCACGCGAGCTGTACGTAGAGGCGGAAATGCTTTTACGCACCCAAAGATGTATTGAAATGGTTAACAAAAACTCTTTGATTACCTTTTTAAATATTAACTTGTGGGCTGTTCTTTGTATAAAAAAGTTGTAGAGCATGCCAATTTGTAGCCTACCCATCTTTTATAAATCACCCAAAAGCAGGTAATTTAGATATTACTCATCAAAATGGAAGACCCAGGTCGAGGCGATATCGAAACTGAGCGCGCCGTGCGCGCAAGAAATTCGGCAGTTGTATTTCGTCAGACTGGAAGCTCACGTGACGAACTCTGAAAAAAAAAGAAGGCTCGTCGCAGCAGAATTTGGACATGGAAAACTGCAAGTCGTCTCAAATACAATGCTTATCTGTTCCTTTATTATACTCTGAATAAGCACAAAGAACTCTTTCGATGGATGGATGGATGCTATGAGCGTCCCCTCTATTACGGGGCGGTTACATGTCTGCCACTTTTCGCTTGTCTGCGAAAAGCGCCACCGTGGCTGCTCACTAGTTTTGCGCTGTGCAGCGATAGAAAAAAGTGGAAATTGTGCTTTTCTTGGGAACAGTGTGAAAGAATCTTGCAAGCACGAAACATCACATGCAATGAATAAGCAGTCCACTTGCGTGTTTCAGACGACTTGCTGTTTTTCCGCACCAGATTCCTCTGCGACAAGCCTTTTTTTTCAAGATTCGTCACTTGAGCTTATGGTCTGACGGAACGCAACCGCCACATTTCCTGTGCGCCCGGCGCGCCTAATTTCGACATTGCCTAAATGGTAGCCTTCGATTTGGATTATTCATATCTCAAACTACTTTTTTTCGGGGATTTCTGAAAAAATAAGCCTGACAAAATGTTACATCCTAGGACTTTTCCATATAAGCAACTGCGCTCAAGTTAATAACTAAGAAGTTAATTAATAAATTTTTGATTACTCATTTTAATGTAACTAGTTGCTGCAAAGTATTTCCGCCTCGACTTAGTGTTCGTGTGCTAAGATGAAAGTTGCCTGACTGCGCAGTCGAAAAATCCGACTAAGCACCCTTGTCGGCCCGATAAAGATGGCTGTCGGCACAACAAAGGTACCTGGCGGTACGCCAAAAGTCTTGTTTGCCGGCATTCGATAGCGACAAAGTTACCTGTCGGTACGATAGGGTCATTATGCCGGCTTTGGATACCGAGAGGTACCTGTCAGTACGACGAGGGTCTCATTTACCGACTTCCGACACCGACAAAGATGGCTGTCGGTACGACAGGATTCTCGTTTGCCCACGACCGACACCGATGATCTCGCTGTTTGCACCGAACAGATTGCACTGTGTAGCTCTCCGACACTGACTATGTGGCAAACACCGACCGAGCGAGCGTTACCTATGGCGCCCGCACTGAGACGGGCCCGTGTGGCCGCCTCTTCGTGTTAACTCGAATGCTTGCGTTCATAAAAGCTTGAGAGAACATGAAACAGCAAGTATTCGATAGATCAATTCCTCATAAAGATTCACTGCAGGTATAGTCAGCAAATGATGAACATCTGCATGGCACATGCGTGGCCCGTCTCTGCTTTCACGCTAGAACATTTGTGCGTGTGCTGTGGCGAAACAAGCGTTTTCCTGCTTGCAAACGCATCTAGAAGAGTGACACTGTGCGGCAACTGCGCACGCGAGCACCAAAACTGGCGTGCTGTGGTCGGTCGCCTAAGTTGTTCTTGAACAACGTCTAAGACGCAAATCCTAAAGTTGGGTACACTAATCGAGCGGTTGCGGCCGTACAGAGCACTCGGAAGTGCATAAAGTACGGAAGCTCGAAACTCTAAGTACAAGGCCTATCACTCATAAAAGTGTATAGGCATAAATTTAAGTGGCGTCGCAAACGAGTGGTCATAGCAATAGGAAGAGCATGGCAGGCACGTTCTCACGCAATCTTAAATTTATTAACACCGAGCAACACCCTTCCTCCCCTTTCATGCACAGTCTCCGGTCCAGGACTTTACCCCCCCCCCCCCCCCGGCCTCAATCTCCTCTCCAGTTTTAACGCGATAGCGTTAAAGAGCTCGTTTCGCAGAAAGTCCGGTGTCGGCGTCGTTGGTTGTGAGCGAACAATCATCATCTTGTCCATGACCGAAAAATCGTAAAAGCTGCAAATAAAATATATGATAAACATCTTGGGTCCGAGTGAGAATTGAACCCAGGCCGTCCGCGTGACAAGCAGCTATGCTGCCAAACAGCCACGCCTCTTTTTTTCTTTATTACCTGTCTTAGGTACGCAACACATATTATAATGAACACTTGTAAAACCACCCAATGTACACAGTACATACGGTGACTGAGCTGTCAAACAGCGTCACGCTGGTGTCGTCATATTAAAATTCGCGTAATGTCACCAGCGGCTCAACTGTTGAGAGCCACTCTGGTGGTTCCGGTGCTGCCTCACGAGCTTCTCCAAACCAATGAATACTTTCTCTAAAGTAGGCTGGTGCAGGCCGCGTATCTTTGTCGAAGTTATAACTTGTCATTCTCGATCGCCACAAAGAGTGGAGGCCCAAGAGCATGATGGCGTCTAGAAGAACCCCGTCTTCATTATCGACATTCAAGAACCTAATGTCGTACGGGTCCAGAGGTAAGTTTTTCTTGATAGCTCGTTGTAACACAACCCAAAAATAAACCCCTTCCCAACAATGCAAAAAAAACACCAGGCCTGCGCTGAAACCGCAGCACAGTCACAGCGAAAGCTGGAAGAGCGGCGTTTCTAGAGCCCGTTGTAAGCTCTCTTGGGGCTACAATACAAGTACACTAGAAAGGTACCCACTACGCCGTAAATCACAATTTTTGTGAAGTTGGGAAGCACATTCTAAGCCATTATTTGTCATTCTGCGGAGAAGCGAGGCACCAGCTACACGTCTGTAAGGCATTATGTGAACTTTGTTGACGCGACGACTAATGACGATGAAGAATTATGGCTCAGCTCTTTCTAATGGGTTGGAAGATTTAAACGGCCCACCAGTTATATAATTTGCATTGGGTGACGCCCAGTCGCTATTTCCCTCTCCCGTCATGCTGTATAACATACGTTGACGTGGGAGAGAGACGGGGGGGGGTGGGTGAAGAACTTTACTGAGACCCCGAGGAAATGGATCATGCGCTTATGGGCTTCCTTGGCAACCAATACAAGTGCACTTGCGAGGAACCCGCTTTGCTATAAATCATTGTAATTTTACTGAGACACCGAGGAGAGAGAGAGAGAGAAAGAGCAGAGGAAGGCAGGGAGGTTAACCAGAGGAAATGGATCATGCGCTTATTGGCTTCCTTGGCAATCAATACAAGTGCACTTGCGAGGAACCCACTACGCTATAAATCATTGTAATTTTTGAGAAGTAGGGCAGCAGGCACTGTGCCATTTTTCGTCATTCTACGGAGAGCGTTGGTACCTGCTAAACGCATGTAAGGCATTATGCGCACTTTATTGATGCTGTGCCTGATGACGATGAAGAATTATGGCAGAGCCCTTTGTAATGGGTTGGAAGGATTCAACAACCTACTCGTTGCGCAATTCGCATTGTGTGACGCCTGGTTACAGAATTCGCGTTGTGCGACGCTTGGTGCTTATTTTACTCTTCTACCAAGCTATATTGCATATGCTAATGTGGTTCCTTCCCGACATGAAGCCTGTATAGGACCTTTTTGCAAAGCAGTTTCAAGCGCCGGCATGGCTCAGGGGTTGAATACTGGGCTCCCACGCAGAGGGCCCAGGTTCGAACCTCGTTCCATCCTGGAATTTTTTTCTTATTTCGTTTTTTTCTTATTTCGAGCGATACTGGTTACGGACACCGGCGGCGGCGGCGGCGGCGGACAACTACGGCGCCATAAAAGGCCGGTGAAATGATCTCATAACAGCTTTCGCTGGAAAACATGATCTATTGTTTCTGGTAGCTTGCAAAAAAGCATCCCTTTCGCTCCAAAAAAGTGTTGAGCGGTAACGTTCCTGAATGAACTTTAAAGAAGAATGTTTTTGTTCCTGGCTGCTAGTGCAATTTTTTACTCTCTTTGACACATTGCTACCTGGGCCTCCACTGTACAATGACCTACACAACGGCACAAGCAAGACAACGTCACAAAGAGCAAAGTAAAGTTCCTTTCGTTTCACATCGGCAAGGTATTCTCTTGAAAACCGTACTGTAAGGAATCTCACACTCGACACTATTGCTTTATAAAAGCCAGCAATCCCTCCAACGCACTATTCAGTTGAGACAACATACTCAGGCAGCAGTCTACCTAGTCGCAATTGGCATATGGTGCGCAAGAGAGGATCGGTGACATCTCTAAAAAACAAAAACCGGTTAACCAGG
This sequence comes from Rhipicephalus sanguineus, assembly GCF_013339695.2. Classification (NCBI taxonomy): domain Eukaryota; kingdom Metazoa; phylum Arthropoda; class Arachnida; order Ixodida; family Ixodidae; genus Rhipicephalus; species Rhipicephalus sanguineus. Next base: position 92,386,115 of record NC_051181.1, read on the forward strand.
TGACGTAAGAAGATGTGACCCAGTCCGAGCCCCCCGTCTTTTACCCGTCGAAACAAGTTGGTACGGCTGCACCGTTCCCACCCAGAAGCCCAGACAAAAGTGGCAAATATCCTATGGAACTTTTGCACGTTAGTCCGTGAGCAATGCAGCACCTGCATGACGTACAAGAGCTTGCTTATGAAAAACAAGTTGCAAATAGTGTCGTTGGAAAAGATCGATAGGGCACCTGATTTCCACTTCTCTGCTTTCTCCACTGTGTCCTTAGCCTGACCTTTCCAATAGTGATCGCTGTCTCGATAACACTCCAGCGGGACGCCCAAGTACTTGCCCGGTGTCATCACCCAGGGCACGTTAGCGAAGTGGTCTGGTTTCGTCGGCCACAATCCGTGCCAGAGCCCTAGGCACTTAGACCAGTTAACACCGCTCCCTGTAGCTTGGCTGAAATCACGCGCAGTTTTGACAGCCTCTTCTATAGGCACTGCACAAAGAGCCGACGACGCCATCTGCCGCCACGGCTCGGAAGCGCTGACGGGTCCCGGCGAGCAGTGTTCCCGCGAGCGTCTACGCGAGTGCACGGATGGATGTGTTGTCATCGTGATTTAACGGCTCTGTCGGGTCTCAACGATGTCGAAAAATAACTGCTGCGTTGTCGGCTGCTCAAACACACAAAAAATCGCAGGAACGCACTTCTACAGGTTTCCTGTGCTGTTTCATGAGCGAGAGCGACGGTGGCGGTGGATTGCGGCTGTACGACGTAGAAAGTAAGCAATCGCGCTTTGTTTACGGCAGTGTTAGAACGAGTACCGTGTTTTTTATTTCTCCATTTATGTCGCTACGTATTCAGCGAATGCTACTACGTTTACACTTGGTCGCCTCGCCTGTATTGTAGACGCTACAATGTACGTGATGTTGTCATTAGTGATAAGACGCGATGCCTAGGCTCTCTTGAAAAACGAATGGCGCGAAGCGCAATGCCAGAGAATGTGGGGAAGGTGACGGCTCCTTTACAAAAGCGCCGTGGAATCACACGTGTGCTGGACGAAATCGGCTGCATTCTACCTATTGATGGCACTGGAATGCGATCATCGGTGCGGAATGTTCGCTGTGCGCCAGTGCACCGATGATGACAAGTGTATCGTTTATTTTTTTACAAGTTTATCGTGCTGGTTTCAAAGTTTTACCAACGCTGACCCTTCGCGTGGCCGCACCTGTAAAATCTATACGCCGATGCGACAGCGCTCCCTCAAAATATGCTATATAAACACATGGCACGTAAAGAAGCTACTGTGTGGAGGAAAAAACGTTGGTTCACGCGTCAACGCATGCAGGCATAATTGATCGCGACGTTATAACGAAGGCGGTGTACTTACGATGAGCTCCACTTCGTAGGGAAGCTTGTTGACGCTTGTCTGTGGCAAACACTTAGCGCGTATGGTGACGTACATTGTCGTCCCACACAGCTTTGACATCGGACACATGTCCACTATTATAAAGTGCGGCTCCTTTGCGCATACTATCGCCGCAAAAGTAATTATCTGGGACTCGCACAAGCGGCAAATCACACGCGCGCAAATGAAGCGTCTGCTACGCGACCCGCCAGCGGTTCCAACGGCCGCCGCTACGCGGCTTTCAGTGGCGCCCCTATAGACGATTTTCCGCAGCGGCGCACGGGCGCTGCCATGTTTGATCACGTGATCGTAACTGGCCTTTCCCCAGCCATTTGCCCCAGTCAGGCCCCAGCCAACGCATTGGGCCAGCGAAGCGGCCGTGGCCGTACTACACAAGCTGGTTGCTGCGGGGTGTAAACAAGTCACATGCTTGCGCAGCAAAACATAGTTCTACATGTAATCGCCTCAGAGTTGAAAACGTTGAGACATTTGCGTTTGTTTGGTACGTACCACGCCACAACGATAAGGGATATGTTTAATCTGCGTCGTATTTATGGTGTATGTCTTTAATTGTTGTATTAGCAACCGCCTGTAGCTGGGGTTACAAGCCAACATGGCAGCACCCACGCAGACGCGACACCCCGCTCCGATCCGAACTCGCGCTTGCTACTCGCCCACTGTCCTCACAGCAATAAATAAATGGCAAAATCGGCCATCGCTTTGTGTCAGCTCATGCTGGAGAAGAAACGTCAGGTATGCTTTGTCTTTATTATTGCGATCAGCTGTGTTTATTTAGCCATGCCTGCTAAGCCTTGTCTCGGACTATATGAGAATGAATCTTGGAAATACTGCAAAATACCGACGAGTACATCGCTCTCGAAGCTTCAGGGCGCGAATATAAAGCAAATAAATGCGTAGGTTTTGAACTTACGGGCCACACAGCGCAGGACGACGACGTGATAAATTCGAGGCGGAAGGAAACTACATCCACAGGTGCCGCCTTGTTTACTTTTCCGGCGCTGCCGCAGCTGCCGTCTGCGCCGTCTGCTCGCTTTTACTCGTGTGCGCGCAGACGCTATGGGAACGCCGAGCAGACGACGCGACGCGGATGGAGACATACTGAGCAGCGCTGCCAAAGGCCACGGCAGGGGGATGGCCATGGAGACGGCCACGGTAGGGGGACGGCCACTGTGCGGTGGCCCCAGTGGCGCCATCTAGTTTGATTTAATAAACCAGCTGCGGAAAATCGTCTATAGGCGCTGCGCATCACGGATACTGTTTTGATCCTTTGCGAAAACGACTACATCGTTAGCATTTGCAAGCAGCTTGACCACAGCGTCATGTAACCGGAAACCATTGATTCTGTTGTTGTTGATGACTTTCAAGCACAATGTTTCAATATATATACAAAATACCAGCGGGCTGAGGGGGAAACCCTGACGAACCGAACGCTGCACACAAATGGGCGCCCCCAATCTCTTATTTACGATCAACCTCGTCGTGCAGTTTCGGTACGCCAGGGCCACTCCCTCGCAGATAACAGAACCAACGTTAACATGATTTAAAACGGCAAACAAAATTCTGTGATCAACACAATCAGAAGCCTTTTCCAGATCAATCCGTAATATGGCAACCTGCCCATATGAAAATGCACAATATTCTAGTATGCTCCGCGCTTTATGGATGTTTAGGACAATAGATCGCCCTTTGATGCCACATGTCTGGTGAGGCCCGACGATGTCTTGTATGATTGTTTGCAATCTTCGAGCCAGTACTTTCATATAAATTTCATACTCAACATTTGTTAGGGCTATGGGTCGATACGCTGTTACAGATCTGAGTTTATGTACATCCTCGGTCTTGGGTATGAGAACCGTATGGGATGACCTGTATGATGGTGGCAATGTGTTTAATTTACACGCTTCAATAAATACAGCTGTCAGAATAGGGATAATTTCGTGTTTAAACATTTTATAAAAGGAGGCAGTGAATTTGTCCGGTCCAGGTGATTTTCCAGGATTTAACTTATTTATAGCATGCTCAACTTCGGCCACTGTTATTGCGCGCTCCAAAATTTCTTTTCTTTCGTGACGGGGTAAGCCAGATAGAAATTAATTTTTGAATCTTTCCAAGTCTACGTCGAGCAATGCGAACAGCGCCCGATAATGTTCCGTGAAAATTCTTTTTATGCCACCTGTATCTGTTGATAAGGTACCACCCCATTTTATTTTGTGTATGTGGTTCCTTTCGGCGCGTGCTTTTTCTAAGCCTAGAGCGCGTTTAGGCGCTTCACTTGCGGCGGTGTCCTCTGCCCTTGCCCGCACAAGCGCACTCCGATAACACTCTTCGTCCAGTTGTTCTATCTTTTGCTTCAGTTTTCTAATATATTCGATCCATTTTCCGGGGGATCTGCATTCCTACTTGAGTAGCTTATCAAGCAGCGCTTTTAATTCAGCCTCTTTCCGTTTCTCGTTATACCGAATGCTCGTAGCCCTGTTAATTGCTTTTAATTTTAAGGTTTCTTTAAGCAGCTTCCACTGTTGCCAAATGTGCAGGCTTTTGCTAGGATCTAGTTTAATTTCCTCAATTACAGTCGAATTACATTGTACGTCCTCCAGGAGCTTGCTATTTAATTTCCAGGTTTCCCACGAAAAAGAGTTGCTTCTCTTAGTAATTCCGATAGAGCACTGGACTAAGCAGTGGTCAGAAAAGGACACAGGCACTACCTCGTAACTAGCACATTCAGGAAGTATGCCGACCAATACATAAATGCGGTCGAGTCGTGCATAGCTTGGGCCTTCGAAACGCGTGTACACCCGAACATTGGAAACTCGGCCACGTCCTCAAGATCCCAGTTCTCGACGATTCTCATCAACTTATCTGTGCTCTGACCTCTAAAGGACCGAGCGCTCGTTTTGTCGTGGGAACTGAGGACGCAATTAAAATCCCCTAACAATACTAACTTCCTTCCTGCACTTAGCCGTTGTTCAAGGCCGCTAAAGAACAGGGCCCCATCTTCAACCTTGTTGGGTGCATATGCGCATATGACACACCACTCGGTGTTGTACAATGAGAAGTCAAGAAAGGCACACCGGCCCGACGCACACGAAAAATGAGCGTTCACTTGAAGCCCTGGGAACTTCTTAACAAACAGTAAGCAGCCAGCCGATGTGTCCACTGCGTGACTAACAACGACAAGAAATCTAGACGCGAAACGCTGCACCATGCCGCTGGTCTCTTCGCCGTCAACTTTCGTTTCCTGAACTGCCAGGACGTCTATGTCACGTTCCGCTAAAAGTCGATATACCTGGCTTTGCTTTCTTTTTCCGGCCAGTCCTCTAATATTTGTGGTGGCGGCTATCAATGGACAGACAGGCGCCATTTTAACGAAAGGGAAAGAGACCAGCAGCTCTGTGCCTACCTCTCGCGTACAGCACGTGGCTAGACGGTGCCATCGCCGGCAGTGCCGTCCGGCGCAGAAACTGGAACTAGCCCGACGGTGTCGGCGTTGCCGCCACGCTTGCTGGCCGAAACGTTGGGTCGCGGTCGGAGGGATGACCGCGTTACTTGGGCAGTTTTTGCCGAGGGTTCCTCAACGCCAGGCACCGCCGCTTGTGCCCCGCCGTGTCCGGTCTCCTGGTGCGGGCGCTTCGACGCCGCAGCAGCATTGGCAGGCGTGTGGACGCCGCCCTTTTCAGTCTGTGGCTCGCTCGGGCCCTCACGCTGGCCGCATTTGTTCCCTGGCGAGCTGTCCGTCGCCTTCCCCGTGGTGTCACTTAATCCTGCCAAGTCCCTCGCCGCTCCTTGGGGCGCCGTACTTCACCCTTGCGGGTGTCGGCTCCAGTAGACGCTGGCAGGACCTGTTTTGTCGGCTGGAGTCCTTTTGAGCCAGACAAGTCTCCTGAAGCTTGTTGTTCCACCGGGCCATCCTCCTTCGGGGCTTCACCGCCGGAAGGCGCCGACGTGTCCGGTGGACCCGTCTCCTTTTTCGCCTCGTCGGTCCCCCTCGCTGCCTCCTCCGCCTCGGCGACGTCCATCAGTTCGTCGTTCTCATCCGCCATTGGAAGCCCGTTCGCCGACGCGTAGGTACGGACGCAGTCCGAGTCCGCGTGTCCGTAACGCCGGCACTTAGAACACCGGGGCACCCCGCAGTCCCGGCGTACGTCTCCCGTGCCGTGGCAGCGCAGGCACTGCATTGCACGCCCGGGCACCACCACGTGGGCCAACTCGCCGGCGACACGAACCTAGTGCGGCAGGTCGTCGACCTTTACTCCTGGCTTCAGCTTCAGCAACACGGTCCTTGTGGTGGAGCCCTTTTCTCGCATGCCTTGTACGCGCCAACGCTCTCGGGTAACCTCGGTGACGTTCCCGAATGCAGCCAATGCGGTCCGGATGTCATCGTCTTGGACGCCGTGAAGCATCCAATGCAGGTGCAGTTTGATCTGCTGGTGCTCAGGGTCGAAAACACAAACCGGCGGCCTTTGACCTTTAGCTCCTTAACCGCTGCTAATTTCTTCGTGGCTTCAGCGGTTTTCAGGGTCACCGCCCAGGCGTGGTTGATCTGGTATGCCCCTAACGCCACGACATCGGGGAGCACACCAGCAGTGACGAGGGCGTCTCTGAAATCTTCGCCCTCGTAGGGACATTCACGCACGTCTCCGTGCCAGGCCTGCGCTGAAACCGCAGCACAGTCACAGCGAAAGCTGGAAGAGCGGCGTTTCTAGAGCCCGTTGAGCTCTCTTGGGGCTACAATACAAGTACACTAGAAAGGTACCCACTACGCCATCAATCACAATTTTTGTGAAGTTGGGAAGCACCTACTAAGTCATTATTCGTCATTCTGCGTTGAAGCGAGGCACCAGCTACACGTCTGTAAGGCATTATGTGCACTTTGTTGACGCGACGACTGATGACGATGAAGAATTATGGCTCAGCCCTTTGTAATGGGTTGTAATCTTTAAACGGCCCACCAGTTATGTAATTTGCATTGGGTGACGCCCGGTCGCTATTTCCCTCTCCCATCATGTTGACGTGGGAGAGAGACGGGGGGGGGGGGCGAGGAACTTTACTGAGACCCCGAGAAAGTGGATCATGCGCTTATGGGCTTCCTTGGCAACCAATACAAGTGCACTTGCGAGGAACCCACTACGCTATAAATCATTGTAATTTTTGAGAAGTAGGGCAGCAGGCACTGTGCCATTTTTCTTCATTCTACGGAGAGCGTTGGTACCTGCTAAACGCATGTAAGGCATTATGTGCACTTTGTTGGTGCTGTGCCCGATGACGATGAAGAATTATGGCAGAGCCCTTCGTAATGGGTTGGAAGCATTCAACAACCTACTCGTTGCGCAATTCGCATTGTGTGACGCCTGGTTACAGAATTCGCGTTGTGCGACGCTTGGTGCTCATTTTACTCTTCTACCCCGCTATATTACATATGCTAATGTGGTTCCTTCCCGACATGAAGCGTCTGTAGGACCTTTCTGCAAAGCAGTTTCAAGCGCCGGCATGGCTCAGAGGTTGAATACTGGGATCCCACGCAGAGGGCCCAGGTTCGAACCTCGTTCCACCCTGGAATTTTTTTCTTATTTCGTTTTTTTTCTTAGTTCGAGCGATATTGGTTACGGACACCGGCGGCGGCGGCGGACAACTACGGCGCCAAAAACGGCCGGTGAAATGATCTCATAACAGCTTTCGCTGTAAAACAACGTGTTGTGAACAACACGGCCAGTGGGCGGTGTAGGCAGCACAATCTCGTAAACGTTATCTTCGGCAGCCATCCAGTTACCGCGGCTGCCATGGGCCGCTATCGCCGCTCCATCGGAGCCGTTCATCCTGCGACCGTTCGCTGGCGCGTCCGGAAGTAGAGTGTGAAACAGCCACGCCTCTGCTTGGAACTGCACTGAAAGTAATTTTCATGCTTTACAGACATACACGTCCTGTATACAGGTGTCACAGTACGAGACTTAATATCGCAGTAATATTGCGTGGCACAAGCGTACATTGCCATCGGGCGTCACACGTTGTTAATGTCGTAACGACTTGGTGGTTGAAAGCTGCAGCCACCCATTACGAAAGGCACACACATTACTGCGCGTATTTCCTTAACAAATAACAATTTATGTCAAAGTGAAAGCTCAGTTTATGACAACGTCTAAAACGGCAATACTATAAACAGCAGTGCCCTACTTACCGAGAAATTAAGCTAAATGTATCACACGATGAGCGCCATGAGCGGCACATTTTCAAAATGATCCCGACGACGTATGAGAGTCTGCCTACAATTAATCACTAGTAATCAGACTAGCAGCAATAAAAAAGAACGTTCCGCGCATCAAGATACGTAACAAAATTCTGTTTGTTCGTTTCTGTTTGGTTCATGGAAAAAAGAACCTCTTTGGCGTTGCCATGGGGAACGGCGCGCGTGGTTCAAAAGTTCCGTTTTCGCCGAACTACGCTTCGCCCAGCGCCCTGCTTCGCTCACGCGGTCGCGTCTCAGTGGTAGTTTCGGTATCGCGTACTGCCGCGTGTATTTTGCGCGCTCGTGAAAGTCGCTCTGACAGAAAGTTCGACAAAATGCCGCATGAATGTGATGTTGCAGGATGCCCGAATGGTGCACGCCTCCAGTGCACGCCGCCGCGCAGTAAAGGCAGGAAACGTTGGGCACGGCAGCAGTGACGTTTGAAAGACTGATTTCAGGCGGGTGATTTGAAGTGCGCTAACGCGATGCGGACCACTAAAACGTGATTTTATTTCAAAATAAGCACTTGCTTTTGGCATAAAAGTAGCACTACGAGGTTTCTGGACCGCTATTTAAACAATCAACGTCGACTTAATATTTGCCTTTAGTGTCCCTTTAAGACCACGAAGTGGGTGCATCGCAACTTCGAAAAAGTTTCTCAAGCATAATTGCTCCTGGTTTAAAGCATGCTACCCATAACATAAGTCACACACCTTAGTGCGCTCATTCTGTTACATACACGTATTTGGTGCACTGATACTTCGAAAAAAAATGTCACGCGCACAAATGTTCTCTCACGCCTCCGGGCTCTTGACACTCTTGTGATGGATCCTGTGTCAACGACCCACTTGTGTGCAGCACAAGGAAGTCATCCACACAAGAGGGTCGTCAACACAGGATATTTTCGACATATTACAGAGTGAAATGAAGCCACTAATTCTGACGGTTGAGCACCCCTCCGACAAAAAGAGAAGATTTTTAGACCTTGAGCTGTCGTTTAACACTGACCATGTGTGTTGGCAATATGCACCCCGCTCGAAGAAAGCAATCCTACCCTTTATGTCAACGCACTCGAAACTTGTTAAGAGGGGTATTGCCGTCTCCTGCCTAAAGGCGTCTCTGACTCGTTCGTGCCACCACCAGGTGGCGGCTAGCTTCGAGCACCAAGTGCAACGTCTCAGCGATGCTGATTATCCCCAGGCGCTGCAGGTGTGTTGCTGAGAGGCTTTTGGTGAGCTTGACAAGGGGATAGGCAGCACGCGACAAAGAGGATCAAAGGTCTCGTGCAGGTATGCGGTTATACCCTATGTTCACGAGGTATCGCACAGACTGAAAAAGGTTGCTGGCAAGATTGGTGTACGAGTTGTATTTAGTGCAAAAAACAAACTTGCAGCGCCGTGCCGAAAAGTGAACAAAGGCGGCAAGAAAGATATATGTGAGAGGAAGCACAGAAAGCACTTTGTCGAATGTAGGAATGTATACAGTATTCCATTTACGTGCGGAAGTTGCTACATCAGCCAAACCGGCCGATGTTTAAATGACCGGTTACGAGAGCACGCATACTCGCTTAACGGTTCAGTGCCCAGTCATTTAGCCCAGCACTGCAAAGCGTGTGGCTGTCAGGCAATTCTTGAGCGGTGCACCGTTTTGGAAGGGTACAATCAACAAAGAACACGTGAGATTAGTGAAGCGCACCATATCCATGCATACGGAAATGCGTGCGTCAGCGTTCCTTCCATTTATCTGCATAAGTGTGAACTTAATTATTTGTCCAAAACTTAACCAGCCTGTTTTGCCGACGGTTCCAATATGATGACTTCACACCCGTCTTTGCGCATTGCGCAGTTACTGTGTTTTTGTTGTTAACCTGCGCAGTGCTTCCGTATATATTGCATATCCAAGCAATAAACCAGTGGTTGTTAGTTCAGCGCTTGTGTCTGTCGTTCTTCTTCTACGTCCCGTGTTTAGCGCTGTTTGCTCTCGCCTTTATTGTTTGTTAGACGTGTGCATATTCATTTACAAATATTCAGAGAGAATAATTCTCCCCTCTATATATTGTTACGTTTGGCCGAGTTGGGCTCCAAGCCGGGAGAAGAAGACGCCTCGAGAAGGAAGAACTTACTTTTTAATGCGGCATGCTTGCCGAAAGAAGGTGTACAAAATTAAGCGCCCACGGCGTGATCCGCAGTCCTTTATAAAGGAACGCCGTGATCAAAGGGCGAGGGAGAACATATCAACGCACATGCGCGATAGTAGATTATCGTCCGGAACAGAAGAGCCAGACTTGGGCGCCGGCTGATAGGCAGTGAGCGGTGCGCAAACGCAACAGCCCCTCCCCACGGAAGAGCACGAAGGGGGTAAAGAAGTCTTCACACGCACTGGTTTTTGCGAAAGGTTCGTCGAAGACTTCAATGTAACGGCACTTTCGGAGATTTTCACCAGTTCAGCCGGCTGCGCGCTTGATGGGCATTTCCGAGGTGCACGGAAGCGCCGAAGTACTTGGCGACCGATGGTCAAGGATCCGGCGAAGTGATGTCTGACCGTCCGAGGTCAGATGACTCGGTGCTCGGTCTTCAAGTCGAAGGATGCGTCCTTCACTGACGCGCGCATGGTCCGGTGGTCTTGTAGGCCGATGTGCGGAAATGTGGATTGCATGGCGTGGCAGGATACTGCAGGCGACGCCGAGGGCACGAATCCCGGGCCAGGGTCCTGGGCATAGGCGATATAGCAAGCACCCCCGCAAACACCGCAAACAACTGCCAAGTGCGGCCAGGCTATAGACCCTCATACGCAGAGTGTTTTGGAAACCTTCCAATTGGAACAAAATTGGCTGTCGAGGACTTGCGACAGTTACGGTTCTACGTGAATACTGAATCAAGGCTTTGGTGCCACTAGGCCGACCGGCGCCGAGGGAGAGAAAGCCCTGCTGAGACCATCTGCATTTGCGTGCAGCGATCCTTTCTTATGTTTAACCGTAAACGGGTACGGTTGCGAACTGAGGCTCCAACGTAACAATCTGCCATTTTTGTTGGACATCTGTTGAAGCCACGTGAGCGGACGATGAGCGGTAATGAAAATGAATTCTGCTCCAGCCAAATAACAGGAAAGTTTTTCTACAGCCCAAACGAGGCACGCGCATTCTTTTTCTATGGTACTGTAAGCTTGTTCACGAGCAGACAGCTTTCGGTTGGCATACAAAATGGGATGCTCATGCCCGTGCTCGTCTTCCTGACTCAAAACTACACCTACCCCTTTTTCGCTTGCGTCACACTGCACAAGAAAGGGTTTCGAGTGGTCTGGGCTCGCCAGGACGGGCTTTTCGGTGAGAGCTACCTTCAAAGAATTGAAGGCCGCTTGTTTTGCTTCGTCCCATTGTACACGTGTAGGAGCGTCTTTTTTCAGCGAGTCTGTAAGTGGGCTAGCAACCTGAGAGAAACACTTTATATAGTGTTGGTAGTAGCCTACCATCCCTAAGAAAGTACGGAGCTCAGTTTTCGTTTTCGGCTGAGGGAATTCTTTGATTGGCAGAACCTTTAAATCAAGTGAACTTCGATGTCCTTGACCTAATCTGTGACCTAGGTACTCGACTTCTGAGCGACCTAATTTGCACTTCCGGGCTTTTAAAGTTAGGCCAGCCTTGCCAAGGAGACTTAGAACTACCAGCAAATGGTTCACGTGTTCCGGCCAAGTATTCGAAAATACTGCGATGTCGTCCAGATACGGTAGTGCGAATGCCTCCGCTCCAGCTAGCACTTGATCCATGAGTCTCGAAACGGCGAAGGGGGCATTTTTAAGGCTCATTCACACACCGAAGGCGGGGCGGCCAAAGCGGCAGAGCGGTGAGGCGGAAAGCGGGAAAGCCTCTCCAGGCGGCGAAAGCGGGGCGGGAAACGAGGCGGCAGGTCCGATCGCTCCCGGACCAATTTTTTGCCGCTCGCCGCTACTCGCCGCTTTGCCGCAGCCAATCAGAACGCGCTGCGGCGGTGGCGCGGCGGTGGTGCGGGTGTCTCTTTGGGAGAAGCCGTGCCACGTGATAGCGACACGTGCGCTAACGCGCGAGAGGCCCCGCCTCCTCGGCCGCGCGGGCAGCCAAGAGAGCCATGCGGTCTGAACAGGTACGCGCGCTCGCTGCCTTGAAAAGCCCGCTAGGCCGCTTTGCCGCCCCGCCTTCGGTGTGAATGTACCTTTAAGACCGAACGGAAGAACCAAAGGCCGGAAGGTGCCGAAAGGAGTCACGAAGGCAGCCAATTCACTCGCTCGCTCTAGCGGCACTTGCCAGTACCCCCGCACTAAATCGTGCGTAGAGATAAACTTGGCTTTGCTCACCTTTTCAAGGCAGTCTTCTATGTGCGGTAAGGGATACACTTTTTGTAACAGTTACAGAGTTAAGCTTACGGTAATCGGTACACGGCCGCGGTTCTTTACCGTTAGTTTCTACAATTATCATTGGTAACATATGAAGCTGCCTTCACCTCGTTCGGCCACTTTAAGAGCTAGCATCTGATCAACCGCCTCCGTCATCAATTTTTCATGGCGCAGTGAACATCTGTAAGCTTTACATCGCCTGTTGAGCAACGTTGGGCTGTCAGCTTCTGGTGTAAGCTCAATATCATGAGTCGTCAGAGTGGTCCGACCGGGTACCTTTGAGAACACGTGTCTGTGCTCAGCTATCAAATTTGTTAAATCTTCAAGCTGGCTGTCACTTAGAGGAGCACTGTCTGCTGTCAAATTAAGGATTTCATCCACAGAAAAACAAGTCATGTCGTGGGGAACGTCAGGAAGTTCAGCTGCTACTTCTTCGGGCTGATTTAACACCACAACCTGCACACGCTCTACGTCGGGCTTCATGAAGTTGCTGTGATAGATACGTACTTCTTTCCTACGACCTGGCAGTTTAACAACGTAGGTGGTGTCTGAAAGTTTGTTGTATCGTAGCGAGGCCTTCCCAGTGTACCTCCAACTTGTTAGTTTTAGAAGTACGCAACATGAGCACCTTTTGCCTTTCGTGAAACTGGCGTACACTACTGTTTTTGTCGTAGCGTTTTTTTTATTTTCTCTGAGCTTCAAGCATATTAGCTTCCACCAGAGCCTGCGTGTCGTACAGGCGTTGCAGCAGGTTGCAAACGTACTCGACCACAGTTGGATCGCTACCCTTCTCTTCCCAGTTTTCACGAACTAGCCTAAGCGGGGAGCGCAGCGTCCTTCCGTACACGAGCTCTGCTGGGCTAAAACCTGTCGATTCATGTGCCACCGAACGCAAGGCAAAGAGCATAGCTGGTAACGCGGCGTCCCATTCTTTTTTTCTCATAGCACAAAGCCCGCAATACCCGCTTCATTACAGAATGAACCCTCTCTACACTGTTGCTTTGCGGATGTTGAATAGAGCTGTGGTGTATCTTGATACCGCACCTGTTAAGAAAGGTGGTTGTTAACTCGCTTGTGAAGACACTGCCGAGATCCGACTGTATTTCACTCGGAAAACCCACGCGGGAAAAGATCAAAAGGAGGGCGTCTACTATTTCTGCTCATGTAAGACAACGCAGCGTCAAAAGATATTTATATCCCGACTTCGTCACTGGCAAGGGCCCCACAATGTCAACTACGACCCGACGAAACGGCTCAGTAATTATAGGAACTGCTGTCATAGGGGCCTTGTGTTTCTCGTGTGGTCTCTCAGTTCGCTGACAAACATCACAACTACGAACAAACTCCTTCACATCTTTAAAACAGCCTGGCCAGTAATACTCGCTGAGCAGCCTCGCTTTTGTCTTGGCAATTCCGAGATGACCAAACCAGCCTGCCCGATGGGAAAGTTCTAGTATGTTCTCACGGTACTTTAGAGGGACCACGATTTGGTCAGCGCTTGCGCCTTTCTTGCCCCGAAACTCTCGGTACAAAACGCCATTTCTTTCATAGAACGAACCACTGCCTGCGCCTTGCTTTGCGACGCTTTCACGGTATTTTGTCAAGGTTAAATCCGTTTTCTGTTCTTCGATCAACGTGGCTTTGTCCACGGAAGATAACGCCTGAAAATCGCAGCTCGTGGGTGGAATGAAACACGGTGCCTGTTCGCCTTCCTCGTGGGCGGATTCATGCGCGTCTGAGCTTGCCTCATCGTTATTATCTGATTGACCCCGTATTTGATCCTCTGCACTGACAACGCGTGACAACGGCTCTTGGTGAGCGGTGGTTTCTTTCGCCATCGACCTCATGACAACCATTACAGGATTCATATCAAGTGTGACGCCTGCACTCAGCAATTCTTTTGCCGTTCTGTTTGATAGCAAATATGGACACTGTGGCATTACGCTATCCGAGACAGCTGCTTCGGTCTTAATTTCACCGAACGCCCCTTTCAACGTTACGTTTGCTACTGGTAAGCTCAGAGTGCATTCTTCCAAGGCTTGCCTTAAGCTCACATAATCGCCTGTGAAGTCACCAGAATTTACTAGGGAAGAGTGCACCACGTCATACGTTGCACCTGTGTCGCGCAAGATCTTACATTCTCGGCCGTTAACTTCCATATCATGTAGGTAAGGTTGCAGCAAATCTTCGCCCTGCCCCATAACGAACTGTATCGGCGATACCTTTGGAACGCGACACCCCGCAGCTACGTGTCCTGGTTTCTGGCACTTAAAGCACACGATAGGCTTCCGCGCCTCAAAAGGTTGCTTTACATGTGAATCCAAAGATTCCTGCTTTGTGGTACTGTTACCTTTCTTCTCAGACTTTCTAAATTCATTCTGCTCTGTTGTAGAGCCTCGTGCGCATCGAATGTTTCTTTCTGCGTCAAAAGAACGGTGTTTTGCGCAGTAGTCATCTGCATACTCTGCTGCCTTGCGGGCCGATCTCACATCTGGCTTATCGAGAATCCATTCCCTTAGTTTTTCAGGAAGTGTCGAGCAATATTGCTCTAGGCAGATTTCCTCAAACATTTTTGCCTTGTCCTCGAACGCGTCAGCACCTTTTAGCCAATTTTCTTGGAAGCTTGCTAGCCTGTACCCGAACTCTGAGTAGCTTTCGTTCGGCTTCTTAACCGATTTTCTAAACTTAAGCCGGAAAGCTTCAGGCGACAACTTGTACTTTGCTAACAAGGCCCTTTTTACGTCTGGGTAACATTCGGCTTCTTCAGCGCTTAACCTAGCTAGAATGTGTGCGGCTTCCGCCGGCAACAAACTAAGAAGCGTTTGAGGCCAGGACGTCAGATCAAAGCCCATTCTTGTGCAAGTGCGCTCAAAGTTTGTCAAAAAGAGCCACAATTCACTACCAATACCAAAAGGCTGAAGAAAACCTCTCATGTCATAATTGACGGCACTCGGCTCTGCCTCAGTGGCCAGAGACCGCTTTAGCTGCTTCAATTGGCATTGTTTTAGTTCCTCCTCTCTTTCTCTCACTTTGCGTTTACTCTGAACTTCATCAACTGCTTCAGCAATTTCGTCGGCACTCGCCCCACAGGCTGAAATTTTGCCCACAATTTCGGGTTTTCGAATAGCTTTGCTAACCTCTAAGCCGAGTTCGTCTGCTACGGCCAACAAATCTACCTTTAGCAAGCTATTCAAATCCATGTTCACTACCGTAACTGTGACAAAAGTCCTCTAAGCCACCTTTCCTATTTCCCTGACTGGAAATTATAACACTCGGCGTACCAGAGAACAAAGCCAAAGCCTCACCGACTGCTGCGCAGAGCTCCCGGGGGTCCTCCATCGCACCGCTGCCACCAGCTGTTACGTTTGGCCGAGTTGGGCTCCAAGCCGGGAGAAGAAGACGCCTCGAGAAGGAAGAACGTACTTTTTAATGCGGCATGCTTGCCGAAAGAAGGTGTACAAAAATAAGCGCCCACGGCGTGATCCGCAGTCCTTTATAAAGGAACGCCGTGATCAAAGGGCGAGGGAGAACATATCAACGCACATGCGCGATAGCAGATTATCGTCCGGAACAGAAGAGCCAGACTTGGGCGCAGGCTGATAGGCAGTGAGCGGTGCGCAAACGCAACAATATATATATATATATATATATATATATATATATATATATATATATATATATATATATATATATATATATATATTTATATATATAAGGTAAACGCGCGTTGATTCGACCCTCGTTAATTCGGAAAATCGGATAATTCAGACGCGTTCCCTGGTCTCAGCCAGCATATGCATTGCTTAATGGCATCAAATTCTCGTTGATTCGGTCACATTTGGCCGCCAACCGGTTAATTCAGATGATTCTCGGAGCACGCCGAGCGGCAATGTGCGAAGGAAAAAAGTGAAAACGGCGCTGTCAGACAACCGAAACGAGGCGCCGCCGCTGCCGCATCGCTATCTTCATCATTTAGTGGCCGCCGTTTTGTCCACATGCGGATCCGGCGCTAAGCAGCTTCGTTTTATCTTGATGCAATGAGTGCGCCTTGTCACGAAACTGGCGGAAGATGGCGGAAGCGATTGAAGATGAAGAGCTTCCAGCCGCGCTCCGAATGCTAGAATAAAACTCGCTTGTGTTGAAGATTGGGCGAGTTGGTTCGTCGTCCTTGAACTGGTATAGCGCATTACGGGGAAGAAGAAACGGCCGAGCAGACCGACACAAGAGGACAGAGCGCTCTGTCCTCTTGTGTCGGTCTGCTCGGCCGTTTCTTCTTCCCCGTAATGCGCTATCAGAGCGCTCTGTCCTCTTGTGTCGGTCTGCTCGGCCGTTTCTTCTTCCCCGTAATGCGCTATACCAGTTCAAAAACTCGCTTGCTACATCGTGATGGACGAATTATCAGGTGCCGCTAATTTTACCTGCGAAAGAACTATCGTCACGTGCGCGTGGCGGTACGTAATAAAGGAGAGGTGCAAAGCACGTTTCAAGCTAATTAAGCACGGGAGTCTGGTGCCACGGTCGCATTAAGGACGAAGTCGCAGGATGACTAAAATTGCGTCTTTTACACTGCTCTCATACTAAATAAGTACAGCATGGGTCGTACTCGATTTACGCATTCATCAAGAAAATGAAGGAGTATTGCTGTAATAGACACTTTTTGATTGTTTTCTTGACACTTTTGATGATTCGGCATTCGGTTAATTCCGCCATTTTTTTCCGGTCTCGTGATATTCAAATTAACGAGTTTTTACTGTACAATAAAAGCTCGTTAACTTGGATTTCACGGGACCGGAAAAAATGTCGGAATTAACCGAATTCCAAATCATCGAATGTATCAAGAAAACAATCAAAAAGTGTCTATTACAGCAATACACCAACATTTTCTTGATGAATACAAAAATTCAGCATTTATTTTGTATAACAGCAGTGTAAAAGCCGCAATTTTCGTCATCCTGCCACTTCGTTCTCAATGCGACCGTGCCACCAGACTCCCGTGCTTAATTAGCCCCAATTAACCCCTCCTCTGTTAACTACCACCACAAGTGCCACGTGTACGTGACGATAGTTCTTTCGCTGGTAAAATGAGCGCCAACTGGGGTGCTATGCAGGAGGGCCCGAGTTCGGCGAAACTCGGGATCTTTCCGAGCTCTGGCGACACCCCCTTTTGAACGAGCTAATAGTACGAGAAGGTGAAATACATCCCTGAGCGCGTGCTCCGTTCCATTGGTTACGATGGAACGCGGCGTCACGTCAAGGGTGGTCGAGAAGGTTGGGTGGTGTCGTCAAACTAGAGGCACCTTCTTTCATTTGTTTGTCGTTCCACTGAGTGCAGATGTGCACCCATGCAAGAAAAGTGGCAGAAAGCTCTACTAACTATATTTTTTATGTCAGCGCGGGCCGTTTGAATTCATTTTCTAGCGTTTAATGTCTGCACTAAGTATCCTTTAGGATAGTCAGCACCGTGTCCTCTGAGATTAGTTCCGACCGAGCGCCTTATAAAACGGCGGCTAGAGCTAATCGCCGAGGCCACGTGTATAATCACCATGGTCGACTTGTACATTCTAGCGCATTGCTCGGCCGGAGTGCGCCCTCGTCGTTCTCTTCTTCATCGTCTGCTCGCTCCCAGAGCACGTGCGCCCGGCTGATTAGCTAATTGGCTGGGCGGTATACCTAGCTAAGTCAGGACGTGCTATGACGAAGAGCTGGTTAGGCCAAATCATGCTAAGGCCGAGCTAACTAAGCCACGTCTTACTAAGATCGTGGTAATGAAGTCGTGCAAAGTTAAGAACGAGGTAATTAAGATCATGCTAATTAACACGACACTAATTAGGAGCGTGTAATTAAAACCAAGATAATCAAGCACTTACTCACTGATATCGTGTTAATTAGGATCGTGCTAATTATGATTGTGCTAATTACCTCTGTACTATTCAGGACCTTGCGAATTAAACCTGAGTGATTAATGCCGTGGTAATTAAGGTACTATCAATTATTGTAATTAACACGGACGCTAATTAGGAGCGTGCTGTTAGGATCGTGCTCATTATGATTGTGCTAATTACCTCTGTACTATTCAGGACCTTGCGAATTAAACCTGTGCAATTAATGGCAAGGTAATTAAAATATTAACAATCAATGCTACTTAACACGACGCTAATTAGGGCGTGTAATGGAATCCAAGATAATCAATTACTCACCGAGGTCATGTTAATTAGGGTCGTGCTAATTAGTGTTATGGCAAGTACCTCTGTGCTATTCAGGACCTTGCGAATTAAACCTGGGTAATTATGTCGTGGTAATTGAAACATTACCAAATAAGAAAGGGCTATTTATTATCATAATAGTTAAGACCCTCCTAATCAATACCACCAATATTGAGACCGAACTGACACGGTCATTACTCCGAAGCAGACCAGGCATACTGAGTAGACGAGCCACGTAAAAAATTACACCATCTCCCGCTAAAGGGGACCATGAGGCGATGCGAAGCCGGAGCACTTGCACGATCGCGTTCCGTTGGCGTTTGTTGGGCATGCTACCGACCTCGCGTCGTACAACGCGAAGAGGGAAGCTACGCGCGTCGTATCTTCCATCTAGTCTGGCCGTTAATTCTCACAGGGCGAGCGGGGAACGCGGTCGACAGGCGGGCGAGAGGGGGGCAGCGTAGGAGAGGAGAGACAAGGGGAGGGGACGCGCATACGCTCGAGCTCATCGCGGCGTTGCGCAGGAGAGAATTTCGGCATGTCTAGTCCGCGTTTCAGAGGAAGAGTGGAAAGGGGGAGGGGAGAGGGTGAGCGGAGAGGGTGAGTGGAGAGGAGGTGTGTGGAGAGGGTACGCGCATGCGCAGTAAGGGTGGTCACGCCGCACATCACCACCACCACCACTGGATTGAGCTCCACCTTAAGATGCTTCGCATCTAAAAGCTGGAAGAAGCTAGGTGACCACAAGCTCCTCCGATGACCCCAGCCTTGCACAAGTAGTGCAAGCTCACCAAATTATTTTATATGCAAAAAAGCTGCTGAGTAGCGTCCACCGCATGAAACACTTGACAGGCACACCGGCACTATGACAGTCCCGAGTTGAACTGGGGCCTTTTCAGAATCAGCGAGTTTGTGCCCGAGTTCGCGCGTCAATCAATTTGAATGACAGACACCCGCGGCGAAGAGCGGGTCCGCCCACCGCGTTTCCTTTTGCCGAGGAGCAGTGCTCACGCCGCAACGCCAGCGAGCGGCACGATTCATCTATGAGCTTAATCGCACAGACTATGCACACACGCACGAAAAACTAAAGGTCATATCATCACGTGGCTACGATGTCTCGCACTAAATTTAACCGCTCTCACGGCGTACCACTCACAGCTATGAAGCAAGCGCCCCTGGTGGGATTTGCGGCGAGAAATGTTACTATTTACTTGTTTGGGGATACATTGTTTCTACCGATTCTGTACTACAGAAAAATCTTCAGACGTGTAACGTAAGTATAGCAGTAACCTGTCCATTCATTTATCTGTAATATTCCAGAGAAGCGAAACGAGCTGCACCAGCGCTGCGTGTGCGCCCTTGATGCCTTCGAGAGTGGAAATTTCCATGCTGCAGGTGGAACGAAAGAATTCTCCGAAAGAGGACAAACGCCCACGAACACGCCTGTGGGAGGCGCGATGATCAGTTGGCAAAAAGATAGCGCGGCAATCACGCTGACGTCGCTGCACTGTCAAAATGTTGACTAAGTGGCGGCGCTGTCGCGTTCGGACGCGGTGTTCCTTTGAAAACCGCCGTAAATGTCGCACATGCGTTTGTGACGCCATTATCGTTCTTGTAGCCGTTTTTATCAACGCTGCTACCTCGTGCTCCGCACTGTCTTCCTGTCATGACCGCCGTAATGCAAGCTCGGAGCAAACTCGTGTGCCCGAGAAGCTCGGGCCATCCTGCATAGCACCCCTGGTAGTTCGTTCATCACGATGTATACTCTTAGAACAAAGGGAGCGCCCTCGCGTTCTTTGCGAGAGTTTTCGCTTGTCGCTCTGGGCACTCCTTTTTCCAGGGTGAAACGACTCTCTTTAGACAGAGAGTGATCCAACGCCTCCCCATGGAGCACAGTACTACGCCTGCGATAGAGTGAAAGCACTCCTCCGCGGGAGTAAAGCTGTCACATTGAAGAATAAAAATAATCGAGCGCAAAACATCAAACATTCATACTTGCACACATTTACTCAACCAAAACACGTAGAGCGCTCTCAACCAAACCACGTACATTATAAGAGAACCTTCCCGCTCTCTTAGGGAGAGATGTGAACGCAGGTGTGGTGTAGGCGTTTCGCTACACTCTTACTCAAATAATCGCTAGAATCCACGCATGCAGGCAGAAAATCAGTCCAAATTACGGCCGCTGCTAGTCAATTTGTTATGCGACTCCGTAGGTGGCTCCAGAGAAAGCAACACAATAGCCTTGACATGGCTTTTGCAGGATTTTAGGTCATATTTTTCTTTACTAGCCCTTTCAGCCCTGGATTTTTTATTTTGGTCTGAGACTTTTTGCGCGTGTTTTCCTAATAGTCATGACCTCAGAAGATCACAGACTAAAAATTGAGCCAATGGTGCAAGTAATCATGGATTTACAGACATGGTATCAAATTAGGTCATCAGGGCTCAGCGGTTGTGAAATGAGAAAAATGGCTTCTTTTTTGCTGCTACTCAGTAGAGTACACAAAATGTGAACCACGTCTCATTTTTTAGCTCGATACTCATTCAAACAGCTTCGGTACGTCGGCCCGAAAATGGCGCTTACCCGCCTCGGCATCACCCATGACTTCGGTCAAGCTTCTTCTTCTTTGCGGGGCCCAGCGCCACAGGCATGTCACAATTTTGGTGTCAATCGCAGTGGGGATCATTGAAGAAGTATTCCCCCAAGAATGGACAGTTTTGGTTTCATTTCCGAGGTGCTACGGGAAATGTGTGATGGTGTCAATTGACACCGTCAGGGCCGAAAGGGCTAGGTACGGCCAGCAGCGCTTACGCGTGGCGTCATGTCAATAAGCGGCCCTAAAACGGCTGCGAAAAAAAAAAAAGAATTTTGGCACTGTAACTACGTTTAACGTATAATTTCACTAATAGTTATCTCTGGGGGCAATTACAAAATGAACATCAGTGGAAACACACACATATGACACCATGTACAAATCACCAACCACACAGGAGTCAAACTCATGACCAGAAGCACCGAAAGCAGACACTCTAACCACTCTGTCATAGAGCCACCGCATACTTCGATAAGTTTTCACAAGCTTATAAACTTACAAAGTGGTTTGCAACGAGAGGGCGGAACTCGCAACTTATGTTCTTGGATCATCACCGTGTGTTTGCGCGCGCATTAGGTTAGTAAATACAGTGAAACCTCGGTGATAAGAGTGTCACGGGGTTACCAAAATATTCGTATCATCCGAAATTCGTATCACCAGAAAACATCGAAAATTATTATGCGACAAAAGACAGTTGGCATACCTTTCGATTCAGTGTTTCTCAGGGCCACAACGACGTAATGAACAGCTCTGAATGATTGCCGGTAAAGTTTTTAGACGTCAGCGATCACACTTGCACTCGTAAATATACGGTGCATGCGCGCGTGTGTAATTAATGAACCAGATGTGTCGTGCCCCGTGACCGCTAGTAGCGCCTTCTTAATCTTATTACGCTTGCTTTTCTGCATGACAATAAAGTACTGCGGCGAAAGTGGCTTAAGAAGCGCTTTGCACACGATAGATGGAGGCCAAGCTCCTTCGCCAAGACCGCCCGCTTCGTCTCTTGGGGTCTTGATCAACGTTTATTGGGACTCTATGGCGTACCCGCAGCCCCAAGTTTCAGTCTTGTTTCATATAACGTCTGGTTGTGGGGACATAGCTTGCATCGACGTGGCAGGCACGTGTTAACACAGTACAAAGACGCTGCTGCCTCGAGCACAGGAGCACGCGTCAACGCGTCGAAAAAAAAAGCGCGACGTCAACGTCATCTTTAACCTAAACGCGAAGGCGCCTATAAAGGCCTCCAATACTCGCGCACACTATCTCGGAGGCAACGACGCACTGTTGATGGTCGCGCAGCGCGCATGCCCGCGCCCGCGCGTGACTGCCGCGTCTCCGGCCGCGACAGCGCAGGCCGCACCTGTTCGTACCTGTGCGCTAGCGTACGTTCGTATCAAACGTCGCGGGGTGCGAATCGGTTCTTAACAACCGTACTCCAATATGTTGCAGGCTAATGGGCCTTGGCCTGGACCACAGAAAAATTCGTATCACCCCGAAATTCGTACGAGCCGTGATCGTATCACCGAGCTTTTACTGTAGTTTGCGCGGCGTCATAAACTCGCGAAGACCACCGTTAGCAACTTCACCTCCGACTTCGGGTCGTTATTTGTCATGCCGCAAGAGAACTGATAAACGTGTGTCCTTTTGAGTTTTCACCATACGTCGTTGATGTCTCTCTCGCCCAAAATTCGCTTATACGAACGTGACAAGCACCTTTAGGCAGCGAAACTCACGCATGTGTATTCTATGGGCGTGTGCTGTTGAGCAATTTTGGTTATTTTTGCCGCGAGCTGCAAGTCTCTGCAGTGGCAGCAGCGCGTTCTCAGTGGTTCGAATACCATCATCTATCGCATATTTTTTGTTATATCCGTAGATATCAGAGTTACGAGGGTATTTTAGTGAGCGCCTTAGAAAGCATGCGCATTTATTGCGCGTGTACCTACTGTTGCGAGCTGCACGAAAGGTCAGCGGCACCTCTGAGTAGTTACACGAATATTTGCGCAATGGGCACTTGCGCGTGGTGCGGCAGGAATACAATGGTTCTAAATTATTCATAGTGAGTATTTAATTGCTTTTATACTCGGAGACTAGCAACCCATTAAATAAACAACATTTCCTCTTCAGTATCACGCCGCCGCTGAAATGAATGTTGAAGGCGGACACCAAGGTTAAGCACGATGTCCACTAATTCGCGAGTGACATGTCTCCCTAAAAATAAAAAAAAGATAATACTGCTGCACTTCTCTGTTGCGAACGTCCGCGTGTAGTTGGCACTCCTCCTGAAGAGATTGTGCAGTACCTATTAAAAAATGGCACTATTGAATGCCTCAGTGAAACAGCTGTTCTTCAGAAAATAAGGTTTCATTTTAATTGGTAGGATGTTTTTCTCTCAACGAGCCACAACTTGGCTTTTTCGTGATTCACTATTACACATAGCACGAACTTCATGAGTGCAGCAGATAAATACAAACTGAAAAAAGGTGGGTACCATGTGCACTCCTACTGCCTCGTGTACCTGTAGTTGATGCCCACATTCATTATACAAATTATGCTACCATTGATAAACGACCAAC
Organism: Rhipicephalus sanguineus; assembly: GCF_013339695.2. Taxonomy (NCBI): domain Eukaryota; kingdom Metazoa; phylum Arthropoda; class Arachnida; order Ixodida; family Ixodidae; genus Rhipicephalus; species Rhipicephalus sanguineus. Next base: position 92,409,476 of record NC_051181.1, read on the forward strand.
CCCTATATGTTCGATCACTGTTTATTTGTTTCTGTTTCCTGCGAGTCGCTTATTTGCACGATGTTTTGAAAGAATTGTCGGTTGAACCCATATGGTAGAACACAAGCATTATCTATAGTATTCAGTGGTTCTCAAGTGGGGATCTGATGATGTGAACTGTGACTGCAACGAAGAGAAGAGGAAACGGCAGTTCTGCTCTTCGCCATGTGCCTCTCACTGGAGGAAGACGAAAAAGAAGAGCGAGCGCGGCGTTCGGCTCGAGCAGCCAGACTGGAGACTTGCAAAAATAATTCCCTTGCTTAAAAAACAAGCAGCAGGTATGAATATTGATAATATAGGACCTATAGCGTTAACTTCGCATGTCATTAAATTAATTGAGTGTTATACTTTAGAATGTATAAATTTATTGCAGATAACTCATTACTGAGCCCATGTCAGATAGGATTTAGACCTGGATGCTCCATATGGCATGCACATGTAGATTTATACGGACATAATAAGGTTGCTCGTCACAAGCGGCAATTGGCAGCATTAGTCACTCTAGATTTGGCTAAGGCGTACGACAGTGTCGAACATGCCATCTTGCTCAATGTCTTAAAAAACTTGAATTTTCCGCGATCTATTGGTTGTATGAGTTTCTAAAAGATAGGAAATTTTACTGTTCCCAACGCGGCTTATCACCCTCGAAATATGATCAATCTAGAGGGGTCCTCAAGGTTCCGTTTTTTCCCCTGTTTTATTCAATACTCCATTAAGCTCAATTACGTTGAACAATAACGTTACAGTGTATGTATTTGCAGACTACATTGCATTCTTCGCTTCGACAGGTAATATTCATTCACTGTATGCAGTATTACAATCATACTTGGGAAGTTTATAATTCTGTTTTGAACATATTAGAATGACTCTAAAGGTTAGCAAACGTTCCTTGATTGTTTTTCCATTGAATGCTCCAGTTAGCATTTCCCTTCAGTATGGTCAAAAAGTAATTCCCCAAAATGACTGTGTCAAATATTTAAGAGTTTTTTATGATCAGAAATTCTGTTGGCGCAAACAAATTGAGCACGTCAAATGTAAGGCAACACGCGCTGTTGGGATGTTAAGTAAGCTTGGTCACCAGCCTTCTGGGTTACGCAGAGACAAGCTACTTATGATTTATCGTATGTATGTTCGACCGATTTTAGAGTTTGCTTGCATATTATACTCAGGGGGCCTGCATACAAGATTCATCCCCTGGTTCATATAGAGCGAGAGGCCCTTCGAAGTTGTCTAGGGGTACCAAAATTTACAGCAAACAGTATTCTCTACCTAGAAGCCCGAATCCCCACTCTACTTTGCAGATTCCGCATTCTCACCGTCACAACATATTTAAAATTTTTGCGTCCTGACAAAGACGAGTGCAGTTCTTATTTCTAGCTGAATCGTCAACATTTTTTAATGAGCCTTGGTCTCATATATATAAACCACAAGTCTTGTTCGTACAGGACCAACTAGAATCATTAAATGTTAACATACGCGACATCGTATCAAATAATAAATTATCGGCCATAGCAAAAATTGAATTTGATGATATATTCCCATCTAATGCCAAACTTTTACCTTCTAGATATTTATTAGGATTGTTAGACGATCATTTACTTCGATTGGGCATAGATAACGTAATTGCCACTGATGCATCCGTGTGCAAAGAGAAAGCGGGAGTGGGAATATTTTCAGAGGCTTTATCATGGTCGTACTCCTTGAGCCTCCCAGATTATGCTGCCATATTCGAAGCTGAGCTCCTAGCAATTATACTACCCCTTCGAAAACTACCAGTAAATGAGTCATCAGTTATAGTTACTGATTTGCTGAGAGTATGTACATATTTATCTTTATCTCCTGTTCTGAATGCATTCACTTCCTTAATCCCAAAAGTTTGCGTACCGTGCGGTTGGTATGGGTTCCAGGTCACTGTGGCATACTAATAAACGAGATGGCAGATACTCTCGCGCGGAGGTCTCTGGGTGGTCCTATTTTGTCCATTGTGCCTGACACAGTTTTTATTACTGATTCGGGATTTGGGAAGCATTCTTTAATTCAAGACGCCAAGAGTGTGAAATTGCCAGTTCCCGAATGTGGTCATCTTTCATTCGGCTGGAATAATAAATGGTGTCCCAGTCGAAGACTGGAAGTGGCTATTACGAAGTTGCGATGCCGGATACCCCCACTTAATTTTTATTTATACAGGTCTGGTCTGGTGCCATCTCCTATGTGCTATTTTTGTCAGGAATCTGAAAATATTGATCATTTCTTGCTTACCTGCCGTCGATTCATTAGGCATAGAGATAATAATTTGGAAATGCTATTCAGAAACTTAAGAAATAATCTGAATCCTCAAAATATTCTTTCCCTTGGGGCGGCTTCTCTTGGCTTCAGCAACAGGAACAACTGCTCAGCCCTATGCGAATTTCTCGGTGAGACACGAAGAATTCCTTGTTAACTTATTCCTGAACAAAATTTGGTACTCCATAATTCCTTTCATTCGTTCATTGTTTCTCATATTCAGTGCTGGGCAGTATCGAAGATACATGTATCTTAGATACTATCTTAGATACTCTATGAGTATCTTGTATCTGTATCGCGATACGTCTCGAAAAACGAGTATCTGTGTCTGTATTTCTGATACATTCGACAATGTATCGTGTATCTTGGCGTTCCGCTTCTCAAGCTGGAACTGGCGCCACTAAGCCATCTGAATAAGTCTAAGGGCAGTGACGTTATTTTATCTTTACGCCAGAGTCATCCAGTCAGGGCAGAATATGAGGAAGACAAGCGCGCGGACGTGTACGCCGAGCCCACGTACCTTTTGTTTTCTCGATTTTTTTTCTTTTTGGTTGCGCCGATGCCGCTACACTTGCTCTCAGTCACTGTCCTGCGCCGCGTATTCCACAGCCTGCGGCGTCTATCGCGAAAATTCTGATGTTGCTACAGTGTCGTTATTGAAGATTCCCTTGCGTCTTTATTCGTAACGAAATGTGACGCGTGTGAGAATGGGGTTGCTTTGCGTTTCGTGGATTTTACATATCAGCGATTTGAATAATCCCATGGATGTAAGTTTGACTGCATGCAATGAATGTAATTGTATGCAAATAAGATTCTAACAACTTTAGCACCACTGGTACTGATACTAGATCTAATAGAGCAAGCTTTTACCTAACAGAAAATATCTTGACGTGCCGTATTTTTCAATTCCTGTTACATTTATTCAAAGAATGTATGAAATCATAATTTGATTATTAGCACAAGTGCTTTCTCAGCTGTAATTTTGCATCCTAGGTCTCTGTACTGTTTTTCGGTCTGGTCACTGAAGTATGTCTTTTGTAACGCGCTACCAAAATAAGATCTCTGCTTTATTCTTCTAACTGTCTGATTTATTTGTACTACTGCTTACACATTTACACGTTGCCAAGGCGATTTTGAAAACAAATATATAGTTATGTGGGCGTGCCTTGAGTATACAGTACAAAACATTCTGCTTACCGCTTAGGAAAATAGCGAAATTGAGTTCGCATTATAACAACGGAAAGCATTAGCAACCATTTTAAAAATGTTAGGAAGGGTATTCAAGAAACCTTGTTTTACTGAATTCTCCATTCTACTCGTGAGCGTCCCAACGAGCCGTTTCAGGCAATTTTCCATAGGCACTGAATTTTCTATTGTCTCAACAGATAAGTTGACGATACTTCGTGCTCATAGCTATTAAGGGCGCCCTCTGTATTGTGTTTCTGTACTCATTCAATGTGAATGTTCGATACAGAACCACCTCTCTATTTTACTTATATTTGTTTTCCTGTTTTAGGCCTTGTTAAATATTTTTTGTACCACTAATCGCCACGAAATGGGAGCTATAAGCGGCAATAGCGCGAATAGAGGCGGTGTCCTACGACGCTTTGTGCAACTGTACAGGCTTCTGAGACGTTGCTGTGTTGCACATGTTCTCTCGTTGAAGAAAAATTGCTAAAAATTGCACGTTAGTGAGTATATCAACAAAGAATCCTTTACGCCAGCGGATAAGTAGAATATGAAAATTCATTGCAGTTTTACGTCATCTACGTATACACCAGGGGTCTCAAACTCAGCTTATAGCCTGCGCGTCGCAGTCGCGAAATTTAGTTCCAAGGGCCGGGACAGTGAATATGGTGGGATCGGGGGTCGGAGAGGGCTTGAACAAAATGGCGTCGCCATTTGAAAGGAAGTCTTTCCCATATCTCATATATAGGTCATTTCTGAAGGGGATTTGGAATCAACATTCGAGAAACATTGACACCGATGTACACAACAAGTGAAATGTGGACGTGGATTCTGAAATTAAGAGCTTTTGTTCCACGGTTATGTTTCAGCACATGGTGACCACCGTTCCTCACGAAAGGAATGCTTAAGACTAGTCATATCTGTGTAGCTCACGAACATACTTATTAAGAAAATAAAAACAAATGGGACGAAGACGGTCATGTGTGCGGGCCGGGCCGCTAGCGAAAGGTCTCAAACCCCTAGAATATACAATGTCCCCCCCCCCCCTCAACAAAAGATATGTTGCTACCAGCGTTGTTGCTGATGTACACCTGTCCGGATATACGGTATTGCGCAAACCGTCTTTTATGGACAAGGTAAAAGTCCACATTGGTATTTGCGCAGTCGTGCGAAGGCTTGTTATTGGATTTATTGTGATTATATGGCAACCCACTAGTTGGTCGGCAAGCTGGGCAGCGACTCCCACCAATTGCAAAAATGACAAGCAAGAACCACTGTCAGTGTAGTGTATAAAGAGTTGTCCTGTGAAGAAGCTAAAACAAACCGCAATAAGTTGTTTTGGAGAAGGAAATTGATGTACTTTGAGCAAGAAGGGCAAAACTTTTGAGATACTAACAGACGTTTCAATCAAGTGAAACAAAATAGGTCAGAGTTAAGAAATTTTCAAGCAGACATTTTCGTGCATAGGCGTTTGCTGCTAAATTATATGGATCTATAATAACAAATTTGAGATTGTATCGAAGTATCTTAAGATACAATTCCCGAGTATCGTATCGGATACAATTATTGCTGCAGTATCTTGTATCTGTATCTCCAATACTTCTTGCCTGAGTATTTTGTGTCGTATCGCGATACAATTTTAAAGTATCTTTGCCCAGCCCTGAATGGTAACAATATTTCAATGCCAGCTATTGCCATCAACAGCGAGCGGAAAAGCCATTCCTCATCATCTTCAACAGCCCAATTTAATGCTCATGAAAAAGCACCACATGTAAAATGAATCCGAATACCATGACAGGAAAGATACCTCGGAGTTAGACAATAGTATGCTTTGAATTAAAAATTGCCTATCAATAATAGTGGTGGTGGCTTAGCACATTAGAGCCAAGGACTGGATATGCAATGAGGTCGAATAAAAATTGAACAGGCTATAAATAAAGGCTGTAAAACAGTCAAGAATTATGTTTAGTAAATAAAATGAATTTACATTCAGCATTTTTTCAAGCCATGCAAGATTTTCAAATGCATACTGTTATTGGGAAGTTTGGACACAGCATCGTGTATAACACAGCGCAGCAGTCCAACTGCTGACAATCCTAAATGCGGAGAGATGCACAAGATCAATATAGTGTACTGTAAGGTACATGATCAACGTATGTATACGGCGCGGTCGTAAACACGGACGACAAGAAGACACAAGGACAATGTTACAATGTTACAATGTTGCTTGTCTTCTTGTCGTCCGTGTTTACTACCGCGCAGTATACATACGTCGATCATGAATCACCTACTCGCCCAATCGTCCACCTTGTAAGGTACAGTCAGTAAAGACCGTCTTGTATAAAAAGCAGGTGGGCTCTTGCTGCTTCGCCAGAAGCGTTCAATCTTCCCGAAACAGACATCAAGTAAAGAAGCCCATTAGACTTCCTGCAGCCATACAAATGAATGTCTTAAGAGACTAACTTGACTACTCTTACTGCAGACTTTCCTAAAAAGCATAAAAATACAAAATTGAGAAGCTGCCAAGTGTTTCTTGTGATATATGAAATGACTGTTCACCACACTTTTATTCCTGTAGTATATAGAAAGACGTAGCATTATGGTACAAAAAGACGGGGCTCATTTGCGGTCCGTGTTTTTTGTGCCGAGTTTTTATATACATAGCAAAAGAACAAGGTACAATAGGTAGAGTACAATGTTGCTTGTTGATTTGTGGAGGCAACTCTTAGAAGGAAAATAATTCATTCATCCTCAAAACTTACTGCAAGTTCTGCCAAATAAATTATTTAAAAACCTGGGCTAGACGGTAAAAAATATAGATATACACTTATGAGGCATGCCACAGTGGCCAGCCTCGATTGTTTAAACTAAATTTCAATTTCGGACTCTGCTAATGCCAAAGCAGCACCTAGACGCTGTCGTTACCACTACACTTCTACTTGACTAAACCAACAATGTGCATATCTTCTGCGTATAAGCACTGCACCATTCTGCTTCTGCCATTTATGAAATGCGTGTGCTCTGAAAATTTTCTATGCAGCTTCCTTCTTGCTATTTCCTTAGAGGGACTGTCTACCGTCCTTCATCGCTTTTCTGCTTTGTACCGCAATAGAATGCGTACCGTCTGAAGCGTCCAACCTTGCAGCGGTTTCTCTGGAAAGTGAGTAGAAATGTTTAAAACAGAATTTTTCGATCTGCGTTCGGTCTTCTTCCATTAGCGTGAAAAATGCCCACAACAGTGGTTGGTGGACGCGATGACGATTGTAGTGCCGGTAAAAATTAAAACCGAAAGCACATGTGGCTTCTGTAGGATTACTTCATTTTCGCGGAACACTAATGTAATGAATGCAACAGTCGCTTTCAGCGCGCTCGCGGTTAAACGAAGCCTTATACGATTACAGAACACTTGTTTTCCTGTAATCGTTGTCTATGCGTTTATTTTAGCACTGCTGCCGCAATCCAAGCCAAGTTGATTCATCAAAAAGAGACGATAAATGCGCGCCTTTACAGCGCAGCACATGTGAGACATCCTAATAACAATACAGCGGCACAGTACGACCAGCTCGGAGGGCCGCATGGCATAGCGCATGAGTTGAAGCAGACGAAATCGAAGGCGGCGCCGCAAGCAGCGCCACCGGGCGCCTTTTTGGACGCGTGAGAATAAAGCAAAAAATTACTCTCTGACGCAACCACAAGCTGCCTCAAGTGCGTAAAGTACAATTTCGTTATACGTATTTGTTTTTAAGCAAAATGAGTCTACCTGCGAGTATTTCTTGTCCTACCAATCGATTGACCACATCGCTGTTGGGTGAAGCCAGCGGTCATTCTTTCACGATTTTCAACATCAAATTAAAAATATAATTCCTTTTTATGGGGCAAAAGCATCCTCGTCCCCGCCGATGTGACGAACGATCTTCTCATTTTCGCCGCAATCAGAAAAATTTTTCCGAGCGGTAGACAGTCCCTTTAAATGTCCCCTGGACAACACAAACTAGACATGCAATTAACATAACTATCAAAATTAAATGAAGGTAAACATTTTCTTAAGAGTGGTAACTTAAATCACGAGGTGCATGCGATCCATCCTTTGTACTGCTCACCTCTGTTCAGCACATTTGCTTGTTTGAAAAGCCTAAGAATCTTGGAATAAGCTGGCTGAGCCTCGTGATTTTAATATATAAATCAGGGCGTGGAGGCAGTACATTACCTTTAAAATTAACTTTTTTTAAGACAAGGTTTTCAATAAGCGCGACAGCTAAATATACCTCACCGTGAATTAAAGTGTACACCTAAGTTTCGTAGTTCAGGGCTAAAGCCTAGTTTCAAGCAGTCGCCGCAGGAGTAATATTTGTTGTGCAACTACCAAATACAAAAATAAACTTAAACGCCATAATGACAATGAGCTGGGGAGCTTCAAAGTACTTCGATGTACATGCCACTTCATTGTAAAGGTAACGCATCACAGTACTGACCATTTGAAGCCAAACGGAAAGGCTAGCTAATTGGCAGGTAATAGGTGAGTATCGGGTTTAGGTACATATTTTCTTTTGAAGCAATAAAGCTTTCAGTTGTTAGTAAGCTCTCGCGTTGTGCACTTTCTTGTCCTTGTCTTCTTAGCACCGCTATTATATAAGTACTGCCCATTTGGCCAGGGACGCTATGACACCTTCCAAATACAGTCAGTTTCATGCTAGCACTCTACTGTAAATTCAATATAGCGTTATAGGTGTGACAGAGTGCAGATACTGTATCAGAGTGGCTGAGATAAGAGCTACTATGAAATTGGACTCAAAACAGCGGTGCTCTCAAGGTTGCCAATGTATCAATGACTTGCTGCAGTACAAACTGGTATGCACTGAAACAATCAGAAATGCATTCTATTTGATCACACTATCCTAATGAGATTGCTGCTACCAGCCCAGGTTCTGTGAAACATCCAGATGAGCTTGTAGAGTTCTTTGAAAACTGCTGGTGCCCATAGCTGCATAGCGTTGCATGTGCCATCTTGAGCGCCACCTGCGAAGTAAAAAAAATTATGCGCATTTTTTGTAGCGACTCACTATTTCATGCTGCATGCACTCATCAGCTGTCGTCTATGCATGAAACACTTTAGCTCCAAATTTATTATCCTAAGGCATTCGAACACAAAGAACTAATTCAGTACACGATACAAAACTGTCAGTGTAGATAAAGCGTTTCTTTTACTACTGAAAAAGAGATTCCACAGCTGTTAGCTTTTTGTCCTTGATACTCCCGTTTAATGTTGGAATTGAAAACGTTGCTGCGCTTCTTACGCAAAAGTGACCTTAGAAACTGAGTTTAAGAGGCATCATTCTCTTCTTTCCTGTTTTTTTTCTTTTTCTGTAAAGTTTCTTTTCTATTATGCTTTATTCCTCGTACCCTCTTCCTTTGCACAGTAAGGCCAGCCAGTTTAACGACTGGCTAACCTGCCTGTCTTCCCATCTATTTCTTTCTTTCCTTCCTTCATTTCAAATCTTGCAACAGTTCCAAATATACACATCAAGTTCAGTAGTGCGGTGTTGGCAACTGAACAAACATTCATAACCTTCACACTACAACCACCCAAAATTGCACTGCCTGTGTGAGACTACAAAGCAAATACTTGCAGTTTCAAGCTCACACCATACATATTATTCGTTGAAAATACAGCATTTGAGTTTCCGATAAATTATGTTGTTTACCAGGTATCATGGTAATGAAAAAGCTCAAAACAAAGCATGCTACAGCATGGAGTAGGTGCACAACAGCACATGCTTTGTCTATTAGCGATAGGGTCATCTGGTGGCACGTGTGCAATTGTCTACTGCTTTCTGGTGCTGCATTAAACTCAATATTTACATTCACCAAGAAGCTGAAGGTAGGAAGCTTACATATAACTTACAGAAGTAACCCATAACAAATGACGAAAGGTGTTCTGTTCTCGCTGAACATTAGTTCTTTTTTTTTTAACTGCGGTAATGCTTAATGGCTCAGAGCTTCATAATAGACTGATGCGAGTCGCATTTTTTTATGGTTGTCCATCTACCATTAGGATTGTAGTGACCTGACTTGCTATGATGGGACTGAATTAGTCTGACACAGCTCACAAATCTTCAACTGGCTGGGAATATTTCCATGAAGCCCAGAAAAGTTCAAGAGCTGATAAATGTCACTAATTAAGTGACAATACCGTAAAACACTTGCGCTTCACCATACTCGCTGAAAAAATTCGTAAACAGGGGGTGGATGCTCAGGCCGATGTTTCCACAAGTGGACTTGTCTTCGAAGGAGACAAGTCCTCTTTTCGAAATAAGAGCAGTGTAAAAGACGCAATTTCCGTCATCTTGCGACTTCGTTCTCGATGCGACCGCGGCATCAGACTCCCGTGCTTAAGTAGCCCGAAACGTGCTCTGCACCTTTCCTTTATTATCTACCACCACCACCACCACGCGCACGTGAGGAGATCAAAGCTAATAGTTTATGGTATACCAGAAGTGGAAGATGAAACAAGCGAAACCCGCGCAGAGGCCGTAAACGAGGCAATAATCAAAAATCTTTGAACTTGAACCTGTGGCTATTGAGCGCATACATCGCTTAGGAAGAGGAGGAGCAAGCAAGACGAGGCCAGTCATGCCCAAATTACTTGACGGAAGAAATAAAAGTGCCATGCCCAAAAACGGCTTCAAACAAAAGAACACGGACTTCTCGATAGGGAAGATTTCTCGCGAAAACTTAGAGAGACCAGGAAAAAATTCGGCAGATCCCACGCATTGTGGGAATCGGTTTCATGCGAAGCAGTCAGCGAGTACTTCTATGCTGTATTTTATGGTGTTGAGCCAAGCGTTACGAGGTGGATCGACGTGTTTTTGTAAGTGTAGCAGCAGTGTGCACATCGTGGGCTTACCAGGCAAATAGACAACACTGGCGCTTGAAGAGTAACTTATGGTGCGACGTAGCGTCAGCCCTCACGTTAGAGTACATACGTCAGTATTATCGAAACTAAGGGCACTTTGTGGTGAAATCATGTGAATATGATACGCAACTTTCGTTAATCTATTCCTCCGGCGCCCAGCGATGCTTCAATATAGCTTGCTGAATCATAGGAATCCAAATGTAATGTTTATTAGACTGCTACAGAAGCGGAGCCAACACTGGAACCACTGACGTTAATCTGATATGACGCCTGCATCGTAGGAGTACATATGTAGTGTTTACTGCTTTCTTGTAAAATTAGGTAGCCTGCACTACAAATACAACCGACGTTGCACCGTCATTACGCCTGTATAGGCTGTTTTTCTGAACCAGTTTATGGACCTGGCGTGGCTCTGTGGTAGAATACCCGATTACCACGCAGAATGCTTGGGTTCGATTCCTGCTGGGATCCTAATTTTTACCGCGGCCCGTGGTAAACGTGTCTGTGGCACACGTGTCTGGAGGGAAGGGTTTGACGACGTATGCGACAGGATTTTCACATTATTCATGTCATGACCGAACAGTCATATTCGTCGAATCTTCTTAGCCTCCCATGCCAGTTTGGTCTACACCAAGTTAAGGAGACGATCATGAGAACAACCAGACGTAGGCGGCTAGATAGATAGATAGATACGTACATAGAAACGCTCAAAGTGCCAAAGGTTCGCAAAGAAATGCTTCGCATTTATATACTCTGGTTGGCCCAAGCAAAACCGCGAAAATAAAGACAAGGCCTCGTTAGCATACAAGTTGTTCATTAGCAACCTTGTTTGCATCTGGTATGACGAAAAGAATGACAGAGTAAAAATAAGGAAGCACGACAAAATGACACAAAAGAAGGACGAGAACGTGGAATAAAGAAAAAAAAAACACGAAAACCGCCCGGAAACGCGCCAGAACCAGCGCAAGAAAAAATAACGTTCTTAAACGTAAGCGCTCGAAGCGTCTTGAATAAAGCACAAAGGAAAGGAGATGACTCTCAAGGGCTCGTCTTCCTAAGTTAGACACAATATTGATGAGAACTAACAGTCAATAACGCCAAGGAAAGTATCGGGGGTGTTATCTGTAGTAATTAGAATATAAATGTGAAGAAAGTAAAATGGACGAAAAGATAACTTGCCGCGGGCAGGGACCTTTCCTTGGCGTTATTGACTGTTAGTTCTCATCAATATTGAATGAAGTACAGCCATTTGAAAAGTTAATGCTCGATCTTGAAGCGGATCTAGTGGCAGTCACCGAAACATGGTTATCACCGCCTGTCTCGAATCATGAAGTTACTCCTCCAAACTCCTTCGGAAAGGTAGGTAATCACGTGGTGGAGGCGTGGCATCAGCAATAAAGAAATAAATCCCACTGGTCATTCTTCCAGAGGTGACTGATGCAGAGGCAGTTTTTTTGTGTGATTAACACTAAAGGTATCAATATGGTTGGCTGTATCTATCGAAACCGCGTATGTGGACACGAATGCATAATTTCGATACAAGATTATTTACAGCAACATGCTCGAAACTGCCGTGTTATTCTCATGGGTGACTTTAACCTTCCCGACCTTAATTGATCTACCATGCAGTACACAAGAAAGGCTTCAGAAGCTCATCTCGATATGACGTAATCTTGCTAAGTAGTAACTTTCTCTTAGAACAAGTGAAGGTTGAAGTAATAGACGGAATATCCGATCGGAATATTTTCCGATGTGCATTTTACATCTAGCTTACAAAATATCAGTGCAAACAGCAGCCATAACTATAATCAATTTCGATAAAGCTGACGACGCCCACATACAAACCTATTTAGCTCATGAATTCCAAGAGTTTTTGGCAGTGGCCTCAGAGTCTTTGGCTCATGTAAGCGCTGTCTGGTTGCGTTTTAAAGACAGTGTCACACTGTGTAAAAAATTTTATTCTCGTTAAATTAAAAAAGAGATTGAAAAATAACCCGTGGATTACTCGTGAAGTAATACACGCACAACGCGAACTCAAAAGGTTACGAAAAGTAAACAAGGCAGCCGGCAATAACCCATTTAACACACCTAGGTTACCGCTTGCAGCAAAAAATTTCAAACAGAAATCGAAAAAAAGCGAACACCACTACTCCAACACTGTACTCCCCAGCTTTCTAAAAAAATCACCCACAGAGATTCTGGAACCACTTTCGCAGAAAAAACAAACTCGCACTTGAAAAAAGCTGATAACGCAATAGATATAACCAATTCTTTCACGCGGCCTTCGCAAAGATAATGGCGTCATGCCGGACTTAGTTCGAGAAGCGAGTTGGGCTAGTTGGTGCGTATTAGCTGCGGACATATCTACTAGCGCGAAAAACACAAAGGACGAGGTAAAGACGGCGGACAGGACGCAGCGCTAATTAGCGCTGCGTCCTGTCTACCAGTCTTTACCTCGTCCTTTGTGTTTTTCGCGCTAGTAGATATGTCCGTAGCGGACTTAGTTCCATGGACTGTTTCTACCATCGAGCCATTCGTTATCTCTGACGCTGGTGTTCTTCATCTTCTTCTTGACTAAGATACTAAAAAAACATGTGGCCCGGACAATATACCCAAGCAGTTTTTTAAAAGGTACGCACAGTGGTGAAGCGGTTACCTCAGCTGTATTTTCCGTAAACCCCTTTCAACATCAAAACTACCCGAAGATTGGAAAATAGCTAAAATTATTCCCATCTACAAATCGGGAGACAAATCCATTGAATAAAATTTCAGACCAATTTCGTTAACGAGCACGGCATGCAAACTACTCGAGCGTAGCATTTTAAAACGTTTGACACTCTTTCTTTTGAAAACGAAGGCATCCTGTCTCCTAACCAGCATGGTTATCGCAGGGGTTTATCGGCCATTACGCAGTTATCCGAAGTCATGCACGGTCTCACTCTAGGGTATTAACCATAGCCAAACGGACATAATGCTACTCGATTTTTCTAAAGCCTTTGGCTACGTTTGTGACAACGAGGTAATAACTAAACTAGAAAACATTCTCGGAGACGGAGAAATTCTTGCTTGGGCGCGTGGGTTTTGTTTAATAGGTCTCAGTTTATTTTCGAACATATCGCGTCAAATATTGTACCAGTTGCATCAGGAGTGCCACGGGGTACCGTACTCGGAAGCCTTGTTGTTTATCGTGTATATTAATGATATAACTACTAATATAAACTGTAAAATAAAGTTATTCGCGGATGGCTGTATCATTTATAGAGAAATTAAAAATGACCATGATCACTACTCGCTCAACAAATCACTTAATAGTATTACCGAATGGTGCTCAGACTGGCATACGACAATCAACGTAAAAAAATCAGCTTGTATGATGATAACGAGGAAAAGAAACCGTGAAACTTTTGCTGCGCTATACTTGACACAGCTTTGACCAGAGTACGCAAACATAAATGGCTAGTTTTAACAATAACGTCCGACTTTAGGTGGGACAAGCATATTAATCACGTTACTTCATCTGCCACGCAAAAATTATTTTTGCTTCGCAGACCACTTCAACTGGCACCCTTGTCAACAAAACTCCTTGCTTACAAAAGATTCGTCAGGACCGATCCTCGAATACGGAAATACCGTATGGTTTCCTCATACCCGGACTGACATAAAAACTGGAAGCAGTACAAAGGAAGGCCATACTATTCATCCACAACAAATTTAGGCGTCACGACTCGCCCACTAACCTCCTAGGTATTTCTGGACTTCTTAGCTAGAAGCACGAGCGAAACAGGCACCTTTAAAATTTCTCTATCAACTCCTGCATTATTATTTTAAAATAGACATTTCAAATTATATTTCTTACAAACACGAGCTACCAGGCACAAACATACAAACACATTACTAGAGTACAAATGCAACAGTGATGTGTTTAAATATTCTATTTTTTTTTCGGTTGCCATCTGTGAATGAAATATGTTAGCGCCTCGCGTCACTAACACTGAGTCACTGTCTCAGTTTGAGACAGGCATTGAAAAAAATCCTATACTATGTTCAATTTGTCGGTAGCATCACTCATGCAACAAGCATATGTACTTGTACATTGTGCATGTAGTCGTGTATGCAGCTTGTAATGTTTATCTGTCATTTACATCTACTTGTATTTTGTTTACATATTATGTAGTGAAAATTGCATGTGTATAAAGAGGGAAGTTTATGTTACTCTTTTTTTTCTGTATTGCTCATTGGTCAATATGATGAGTATTCATAGTATCTGTACATAGTGCCCACCTGCTATGGTCTCAGTAGAGACTGGCAGTATTGTAAATAAGTAAATAAATATTGAATACGTAATATCATACAAGAAGAAATGGCATAATGCCACCACATGACTTCACGAGCATATTAGAAGATTACAGAACAATATACTTATAATTGCAGAGGCAACATGAATACTATAGTAAGAAGAAGAGGTAGTTCAATGTATTACACAAAAAATACGAGAGTAAAAATTTATAAGTACCCATAAACAAAAAGGTTACGTAAAAATATATTGAAGGGGTGACGTGCCAATTAGAGAAAAAGACAAAAGATATATTTCGTACATGAGTGGGCAGTGCGAAGTAAAGTACATAAGAATACAAGGAGGAGGAAAAACAAATAAGGAACTCAAAAACAAGAGAGCCAGCAAAACATACACAAGGAAAAAAAAGCGATGTGAATTTTATGCCTATTTCTACCAAGGGGTAGCATTCAGTGCTGGGAACTATCGAAGATATACGTATCTTAGATTCTATCTTAGACACTCTTTGGGTATCTTCTATTTGTATCGCGATACGTCTCGCAAGACGTGTATCAATATCTGTATTTTCCGACACATTGAAGAATGTATTGTGTATCATAAGATTCGTACAGTGAACTGCGATCGCAACAGCATCGTGCGAAACAATAAACGTTGGTTGAACTCTGCTTCTCAAGCTGATACTGCTGTCTCTAAGCCACCAAAATAAAACTAAAGGCAGTGCCAATATTTTATCTTTTAGCCAGATGTTTCCAGCGAGGGCAGGCGATGCGCTCTGAGCGTCCCTATTGATGGAACAGTCCCGTGTTGGCGCTCGCGTCGTCTCGACAGACAAGCGCGCGAACGTCTACGCCCAGTCGGCCTTTTGTTTTAAATGCGAATGCATTTCTTAGTCGGACTATGTCAGGCGTCGGTGTCCGCGCGCCGGCAGGTGTTATCTCTCCGCTCTCACTCCCTCTCCTATAGCAACAGCTGCGGGCGCGCGCGTTTATCCTCGCCCGCAGCAACCGGAGCAGGTGGTGCGGGCGGAGTAGCAGAGAGTGAGTGGAGAGGAGGAGCGCGCTCTGGCGTGTGAGGGCGCTCGCATTGCGGGAGCTCGGCGGAGCTCCCGCGTGTGTGGAGAGGGTGTAGGAGTGGGTAGGTGCAGTGCCTCGCCGCTCATTCTCTCGCCGTTCGCTCTCTCTCCTCCCTGCGCCCCACTCTGCCGTCCGCTGGAGTGAAGCGCGCGCCTCACTCTCGACCGTTCGCTGGCTGGGCGCCTCTCAAGGCGATGGCAGAAGTCGGTGAAGACGAATGTCTGACGGCGTCATTAATTTACGCCATTAAAATTACTACGCCGTGTACTCTCGGCGCAAGAAATGCATTCGCATTTCCTCATGATTCCCTTCGGGGAGGTGGGGGCATTTTTTTGGTTCCTTTTTTCGTTTTAACTGAGTCAGTGTCATGACACTTCGCTCTTAGGCACTGTCCTGTGCCGCGTGCTCCAATGAGCGCGGCGTCTTTCGCACAAATTCTGATGCCTCTGTAGTGTCGTTATCGAAGTTTCTCTTCCGTTGTCTTCGTTACGAAGTCTGAAGAATTCAAGTATGGGGGGTTGCCTTGCGTCTCGTGGCTTTCACACACTGGCGATATCAAGGAACTCGCGGATGCAAGTTTGACTTACATGCAATGAGAATGACTTATATGCAAATAACATTCTAACAGCTATTGCACCACCGGTACCGATGCTGAATCTAACACAACGAGCATTCACTTAACAGGAGCTATCTTGGCGTATGTCTCTTTTTCTTTTTTTCAATAAGTCTTGAAAATCATAGTTCGATTTTAGCACATGTTCTTTCTAAGCTGTCCTCCTTTTCCACTCTATACATTACCTATGTCTCTGAACTGTTTTTTTTTTCGGGTCTGCTTACTGCACTATGTAATACGTGCTGCCAAGGTAAGCTCTCTGCTTTCTTCTTACTTTACTATCTGCTTCATTTCGTGCTACTGTTTGCGTACATATATTGCACTTAAATTTACTGTTATGCCAAGGCGACGTTGAGAACAAATATATAATAATCTGCGCGTGCTTGGAGGATACAGTAACAAAAATTCTTCACTACTTAGTAAAATAGCGAAATTCAGTTTGCATTCTAATAAGCTAAATTATTAGGAGCCACCTTAAACATGTTATCAAAGTGACAACATGCTGCGTTTTTCTCATGAGCGTCCCAACGAGTCGTTTTACGCTATTTTCCGAAGGCACTGAGGGGGACAGAGAGACTCTTTATTAGAAAAACAGAGACTTTCCTGAAATCCCTAATTGTCCTAGCTATAAGGGGTTACCCGCCGCGGTGATTTTGACTGCTGTTGATGCTTCACTCCTGACCCGGAGGTCGCACCGGCCGCATTGCAATGGAGGCGAGACGCTAGAGGACCGTGTGCTTGTATTCAAGTATAGAACACCAGATGATTAGAATTTCCGGAGCCCTCCTCTACGGCGTCTATGATTATCACACTGTGGCTCTGGGACATAAAACGCAACAATTATTATTAGCTCTTGCGCGTGCCGCCTGTATCGTGTTCCTATAATTATTCACTGCGTTTGATGAGGAACCGCTTTTCTATTTTGCTTTAGCTATATTGGCTTTTCCTTATGCTTTTACCCTGTTACAAATCACCAGCTTAATCGAAGCTATACGTGACAATCTAGTATGAATAGCGGGCGGTTTGTCCTGCGGCGCTTTGGCAATTTTTGTGCCAACTATCCAATACCGCTCTGGGCACATTTCTGCGCTGCACATGTTCTCTGTTGCAAGAAAAATTGTTAAACAATTTCGCATTACTGTGTACTCGCTAACGAACGCTTAGTACTCGCTAACGAACGCTGTACGCCAAGCAGGTGGTATCAACTTTATTTGACTAAGAGTCAACTGACGCCTCAGGGTGGCTCCACGCGGGAAGCGACTCTTTCGGCCAGGAAACGATGGCCAGCTGTTTCTCCCGGTCGGGAGTTCTGATAAGTTCATCCATGTTAATTTTGAGGGAGCTGGTAGGAGCGATTTTGGAGGGGGGAAACCCCCGCATCCCCACAATATGTGATCTTGAGTAGCTAGTACATTTTGAGTACAATTTTGACAGTTTGGTTCGAATTCTCCGTTCGTGATAATTGCCAGCATATGAGGACTGGTGAAAGAGTGCGTTTGTATGCGGCGTAGGCAGTGCTGGGCAGTATCGAAGATACATGTATCTTAGATACTATCTTAGATACTCTATGGGTATCTTGTATCTGTATCGAGATACGTCTCGAAAAACGAGTATCTGTATCTGTATTCCAATACATTCGATAATGTATCGTGTATCTTAAGATACAAGGTACATCTATCGCAACACAACCGCGTGAAACAATAATCGCTAGAAGAGCTCCGCTTCTCAAGCTGGCACTGGTGCCACTAAGCCATCTGAATAAGTCTAAGGGCAGTGACGTTATTTTATTTGACGCCAGAGTCATCTAGTGAGGGTAGATCAGGAAGACAAGCACGCGGACGTCTACGCCAGCCCACGTACCTTTTGTTTTCTCGATTTCTTTTCTATTTAGTTGCGCCAATGCCGCGACACTTGCTCTTAGCCACTGTCCTGCGCCGGGTACTCCATTGGGTGCGGTATCTATCGCGCAAATCTGATGTTGTTACAGTGTCGTTATTGAAGATATTCTTGCGTCTTGCTTCGTAACGAAATGTGATGCGTGCAAGAATGGGGTTGCTTTGCGTCGCGTGTATTTTACATATCAGCGATTTCAGGATCTCGTGGATGTAGTTTGACTTGCATGCAAGAATTAACTTATATGCAAATAAGATTCTGGCAACTTTAGCACCACTGGTACTGATGCAGACCTAAAGAACAAGTGTTTACCCAGAGAGAAATATCTTGGCGTACCGTATTTTCACTTCAATCAACATCTATTCAAATAATTTTATGAAAATCCTAATTTGATTATTAGCACAAGTGCTTTCTTAGCTGTCATTTTGCATCACATACATTACCTAGGTCTCTGTACTGTTTTCCGGTCTGGTCACGGCAGTATGTCTTTGTTTAAAACGCTCCCAAAATAAGATTTCTGCTGTATTCTTCTAACTGCCTTGCTTTATTTCTGCAACTGTTTACACATTTGCACATTCCAAGGCGATTTTATAAACAAATATATTATGTGGAGGTATACAGTACAAAATTATCTTTACCGCTTAAGAAAATAGCGAAACTAAATTTGCATTATAATATTGGAAATAATTAGGAGCCACCTTCTCGCGATTCGAGAAACGTTGTTTTACTGAATGCTCCGTTTTATTATGAGCGTCCAACGGCCATTCAGGCAATTTTCCATAGGCACGGATTTTCTATTGTCTAACAGGTAAGTTGACGAACTACATCTCATAGCATATTGAGGGCGCCTGGTATTGTGTTCTGTACTCATTCAATGTCAATGTTTGATACACAACCACCTCTCTATTTTACTAATATTTGTGTTTTCTGTTTTGCCTTCTTATAATATTTTTCCTTTACTAATCGCCACGTATAGTGCGAATAGCGCGGTGTCTTGCGACGCTTTGAGCAACTATACAATACGTCTCAGACATATCCGCGTTGCGCATGTTTCTCTCGTTGAAGAAAGTTCTGGGCGAGGGCAAGATAATTGGTCACCACCGCACGACTGCTGCACCGAGCGCGGGGCGACAAATTCGGGAAATAGAAATTGTCTGGGTACCAGCACACTCTGGTAACCCTGGGAAGGAGGCGGCTCACCTGAATGCTCGAGGTTTCGTCAGCGGGCAGGTGAGCCGCCCGTTCTGGGAAGATCCGCGAGAGATGGGCTGGTGTCCTTTCACGACATCACCAATCATTATAAACTAGAGCGGAGGCTTTATCCGCCCCCGCACAAGCGGTTGACCAAGGCGCAGGAATGCGTCTGGAGAAAACTGTAGACGCGATCTTTTCCCAACCCATACGTGTTGAGCAAATATACACGGAGGAGATTAAGCCACAATGCAAATGGTGCCAGGCAGGGGCAAGTTATGACCATATACTGTGGGAATGGAGCATGGTGCCGCCATCGACGGATATTATGCGTGATCCCTCTCTCGAACAGTGGGAGGCCGGTTGACCAGCTCAGACGCAGTCGTCCAGGACAAGGGTCGTGGAGTGGGCCACACAGGTCGCCGTCAACCTTGAGTGATGGCATCTAACACGGAATCGTCCCAACTGTTTTCTGACGAAATAAAGTTTTTCCATCCATGCTAAAGGATTGCACGTTAGTGAGTATATCAACAAAGACTCCCTACGCCAGCAGCTAAATACATGGAAATGATTGCAGTTTTACGTCATCTACGTATACAGGGGTCTCAAACACAGTTATAACCGATGGGCCGCAGTCGCGAAATTTAGCTCAAAGGTGCCGGGACAGTGAAGATGGTGGTCGGCGGAGAGTTTGAACAAAATGACGTTGCCATTTGAAAGGAAGCCTTTTCCATATCTCATATATAGGTCATTTCTGAAGGGGATTTGGGAGTCAGAGCACATCGATACCGATGCACATAGAGTGAAATCGGGACGCCGATTGAATATAGTTTTTGTTTCACGGTTATTTTCAGCACATGTTGACCACATCTTCCTCACGAAGAAATGCTTGAGACAGTTATGTCTGGGTAGCTCACGAACATACTTATAAGAAAATAAAACAAATAGGACGGAGACGGTCATGTGTGCCGGCCGAGCCGCTCGCATACACCATGCGTTACACTCCCTTCCCCCCCTCCCCCTCCCCCCCCCCAAAAAAAAAGTCGCTACCAGCGTTGTTGCTGCTGTACACCTGTCGGATATACGGTATTGTGCAAGATATCTTCTACGGATAAGGTAAAAGTCCACACCGGGTATTGCGCCGTCGTGCGAAGGCTTCTTATTCACATTATTGTGATGATATGGCAAACCCGCTAGCCCGTCGGCCAGCTGAGAAGCGACTCTCATCAATCGCAAAAATGACAAGCAAGAACGCTGTCAGCGGAGTGTATAAAGAGTTATCCTGTGAAGAAGATAAAACAAGCCCCAATAAGTTGTTTTGAAGGAAATAATGTTCTTTGAGCAAGAATGACAAAACTATGTCACGTGGTCGTGACGTCGACGGAGGACAGCAGTCAGCACGTCGGAGATGAAACTGTTTATTTGGCCGAACTTGTGACCGGGAGACTGAAAGTCAAACTACAGAAATACACTGATAGCGTCAAACAGAGCGTCGACCGTCGATCAACTGACAAGCGGTGAAGCGCGTCGGCATTTAAACAAATGTGCCGTCGAATATTCCAGCGTTATCGCTGGCTGTCCTGAAAATTATAGAATAAGCTCGAGTGTGCGCGTCTTGCGCGCAATCTTAAACAAAAACGATCTACATGATCGCGAAGGTTCTCGAACAATGAGGCGCGGTTCGCGCGAGGGCGTTGCTGACAGTCTTTGTGGCCGAAAACCGAGTACAGCAAAAGGACAAAGAAACGTACCGTGGTCAACCTC